>NC_090746.1:70174777-70185828 GCF_036898095.1 Palaemon carinicauda | reverse complement strand
CCACATAAAATTCTTGGAGTAAAGAGGTTACGATTTATATGGCTTTTTTGACAAGAGGTCGTATATTGGAAAAAATGGCCGTATTTGGACGCTTTTCACTTCTTTCGGTCAACTAGTCACTTTCTCCACTCATCTAGAAATCCGTTACTTCATGGACATTGACTTTGAATAACAGTTCACGTCAGTGATGACGTTGATATGGAGACCAGTTTTAATTTTTAGTCGTTTCAAACTCCGAGCAGTTTTTATGAAAAATTACTCCCGTTAAAGGACTTGTTATATTGCGTATGCTAAAAATTAAAAAAAAAGGGGCAATGATAAAAGTTTAAAGGTTACTCATAAATGGTCGAGACTAGGGACAGTTAAAATTGCCTAGCAAGACAATGCCATTGAGACGAAACATATTCACATATGATCAGCGCCCAAACTAGGACCATGGAGGGCCAGGCAAAAGCTTCTAATGATTCAGCAGGTAGACCTATGGGCACCCCCAAACCCACCATCCCTAGCTCACAAGGATGGTGAGGCTCTATACACAAAAGAAACTAACGAGTTTAATAGGGTCTCGAACTCCAATCCAGCAGATCGGAAGCCATGGACGTCATTTCAAACACGCAGATCAAATCATGAATAATTAAGTAATTATCTATTTAATGATGATATTTTATGAATTAATCTCTTGAAATGTAAAACATCTGATTATTCAAAATGTAAAACATCTGATGACCTTTCATGGAAAGGTTCTAATGGCTGACATCTGTGACAATTGTCTCAGTAATTACGACTTAAACATCTCGGGTATCTTTTCATAATTAATCAAGGGTTTTATACGACAGGATTACTTCAGTAAAATATCGGTACTCGAATGAACTCGTGTATCACTTCTTCCATCGATAAATATTTGTCAAGTTGTAATCAATCACTTAAAAACATGCCATTAAATACCTCTATATTCAATGCACATATTTAATCAAACACAAACACATATACACACACACTTTCTCTCTCTCTCTCTCTCTCTCTCTCTCTCTCTCTCTTTATATATATATATATATATATACACCATATGTATATTCGATTGTATGTATGTATGCTTGTACTTAATGTTCCGATTTTCTATAATGCTCACAAAACGTAAGAAAGAATAAAAAACGAATAAACAAATAACAAAAACGTCTTCCTTTAAAATGACAAAAAATCTGTAACGAAGATTACACGCATACAAAAATTCTTAAAGATCATCTAACTTGGCAAAAGCTCAGCTTGGGAACTGAAAGATCAAAGTAGGAACGAAAAATCTATTCATGTCCTTTTGCCTTTTTTCATTGTTTTTTTTTTTTTTTTTTTTTTTTTTTGCAGAGCCCGAACTGCTTAAAATTATCTAATTACTGCATCATTACAACATATATTTATTTACGATGGTAAAATAAATATGGATGAGAGAGAGAGAGAGAGAGAGAGAGAGAGAGAGAGAGAGAGATTTACATTTCTCCCTGATCTGACAGAAACGAAACACATTCGTAAATTAAAAGACAGCGGCAAAAATGCTACATAAACCTGCATCTCCTTCAAGGCGAAAAAATAATGCAATAAATCGTGCAATACTAAAAAACAAAATTGGCAAAATAGGAAAATTCTAAACCAACTCAGGACGAAAGCTAATTACATAATTGATTAACAACCGACTCTTATTTGAAGAGTAATTGCTACAAACAACGTACATGTCGCAATCGGCGAGGAAGTTTCTAAACAAAATATTTCCTGTAAATGATGAAACCACAGAAACTACAACAACAACTCGGCTAGTTCACAAACTTCTATATTCGCCTCTACATTAAAAATATAATTTAAATAAAAAACACAAAGTCCCTGTAAATAGTAAGTAATCTGAGAAACTACAGAAGGAATTCTGATTTTTCGTCAACTTGTTCTATATTCGCCTTCGGCATAAAAACTATGAAATATAAAACAAAATTTCCGGTAAATAATAAATAATCGCAGAAACTGCAAAAACATTTCTGAATTTTTTGTAAACTTCTATATAAGCCTTTTACATAAAGAAATCATCTAAATCCAGAACAAAACTCAACCGCAAATCATTCCATACCAAACAATTTTATTTGCATACAACTCTCCTCAATAGCCAAAGTAAAACAAATCTTATAACTTAATAAAGGTGTCTATCTGGGCATAAAGTTACGATTTGTGAAATTTCTCCACAGTCTCTTCTTCATTTTCTTTTTAGGCCTATAAGCTTAATAAGAATTATAAAATGAGAAGTGCGAACTTCAAATCACATATAAGAGTAAGGCGAGGAGGGGCAAACTGAGCATTCAAACCTTCACAAGTCGGGGCTAACTAAATAATAAGTAAATCTCAAAAGACGAAACTTTCTAAAGACATTAATGAACCAGGTAATAGACAATGATTAAGACTGATAATACAAATATTATAGTTTAAGTAAATAGAAGACAGCAACAATTCATTAAAACATATGTATAATTCTTTGTAATACATAGGCCTATGTGAATAATAAAACACGCAAATTCCAGTAAAACAATTACAATAAAAACAATTTCATCTTTTAAAAGACGTCATTATTTTCTTGGTATAATATACTTAGGCAAACTATATATATATATATATATATATATACATATAATATATATATATATATATATATATATAGTTGTTTATCCTCCTGGGAATAATGTCAAGCAATCTATAACAAATATTTTCCTCATGCACAGACTCCAAAGATGATAAGCATTCGTTAATGATTGCTTGTCTACTATTGCGAACGGGAAACGATTATGAAAATGAACGCTTGGTTATAAAAATGAGTTAACTCTTGTTTCCTTCTTCGGTTGTGTAGCTGTATACTGTACATATAGGCAGTAAGACTATACTTAATTGCCACATATTATTCATCTTGCTGCCTGAAATTGTACACTCTAAACCTCGTATCTGTAGCCGCACAGTGCTGTGTAGGTCAGACCAAAACAGTAGCATTCTCGTCGACTGCAGCATTCAGACTTGCACCTACAATTAGTCTGCTACCGGCAATTCTCTGCAATGGGTGGAAGCTTTGTCCAAATTATCTTTTCTTAGTCTAGCACAAGTTTAAGGGAATTTTTCCTTTCCTTGTCACCCTGAGTCTCGCCCCACATCCTCGCTTTGATCTAGTTTCAGCTTTCATACTAAATGGCCAGTAGAAATAAAAAACAATGTCTGCTCTCTTGTATTTGGTAGAGTGTGCTTGTATTGTAAGAAGTACATCGAGCATTGCTTACTCTTCAAAAGTTTTTGAACTTCATGAGGGCCAATCACCCACTAATGCTACACCAGGGTTGTAACTTGGCTCTCAAGATAGTAATGAGGTGGGATTTTTGACATGTGTGGAGCTTTCTGCTATCATTGGAGGGAAGAAGTCTGTGATTGGTTCTCATGACGGAAGAACTCCTTCAAGTCATACTCTCTGCCCTGGCATGATATGAACAGCTTGGAGAACAGACGATTGTTTGCTTTGAAGAGTCAACAGATACTGATACCTGTAGTAAAAAGTCAACCCTGTTCCTTTTGATTTGTTCATAGATGGTGGATTCTTCTTTTCTTCCCCGTCTCTTAATAAACTCCTGGAAATTGACATTTCCTTTCTCAAAGTGTGAGCTAACCAGCTCTGAAAAAACTTCAGTGAGCAATGTTCTTTGCATCAAGTGAAAGCAGGTCTCAACTCTCAGCCTGGAGAAGATTGCTCACATCTTGCATGCCTTGTGAGTGCTTTTATATTTTCTCAAGGAACACTGTGCTCGTACTGTTTTGTCATGCTGGATGGTGTGTTTAGAACCCCCTTGATCCCACTTCTTGCCTCATACTGTGTACCCAAGTGGCTGACTTCAGGACCAGCTACCATCCACCATCTCAGTACTGATAGGTCTTCAGTCATGCCCATTGCACTCCCGCCTGCCTTGATGACAGTGATGGACCCAGAACAAAAAGAATCTCATTTATTGCATAGAAGAGGGAAATATCAGTCACATAGTGTAGCCATTATGTTTTTGTGGTTGTTATGCACATGGTGATTTGAGCTCTTCACCCTTCTTCTTCTGGCAAGGACAACAATTGCTTCAGTCAGTCTGGAATTCACAGCCCTGGGTCTGTTACTTGCCATCTTGGTGAATGGCATTCAAGGTATCATACTATGGTAATTATCTTTATTCCGTGAATCGAAGCCGAGGATTTATCCTTTTACCACCTTGATCTCAATCATTTAGAATAAGGTATGAGATACGACTAGGTTCGAGAATAAATATAAATGACTTACACCTAGCTTGATCGTTCATACAGTATCGTTCAAGTCCTTTGCAGTCTGTTCAGCAACCGAGACACTACATGCAAAGGGCTATAGACCTGTTAATCTTAGCTCAGCTCTCCTGCGCTGGTACAGCCGGTAATCTATGGTTGCTAATTGATCCAGGGCTTATTAGACAGCATCTGGGACGCTAAAATAATGATTTAGGCACACTAAATAATCATTCGGCTGATACTGAGCCCCATACTGAGGTTCACAACAGTGGTGCCATCCAGCGTGTCCTGATTGAGTGTTGACATTGCTCTACTGCTATGAGGAAGTCATTGGGTAAGTACATATTTCTAAATTCGGATTCTATGCAGTAAAAAAAAAAATGTATGATTTGACATCAAGACCATTCAGATAGGGCAAGTCTTTGCGATCTTATTGCGAAATGCAATATTTCTGTAAATTCAATGCCATCCTTTTTATTAAAAAGAGCAATCCCCGACGAGTCTGTGTGCTAATTTTGGTGTCTGGTTCCGGAAATGGAAGATTCTCCGGAAAATTTTCTGATATCTTCTCTACTATCAGTAGAAGCATCAAATAATGATTACCAAAGTATTTGAAAAAAAAGAGGATAAGTAAAAATTATCATTAATTAAACATAACTGAAATCTGTTGGTGAAAATTGATACCAAATACTTTGAAAAGATAAGTAATTGACAAACTGCAATAATAATAATAATAATAATAATAATAATAATAATAATAATAATAATAATATTAATTATAATAATAATAATAATAATAATAATAATATTAATAGCTATAAATTCAACTGAATGATAAAGCAAGCAAAGAAGTAAAAATTATAATAAGCAAAACTTGAAGTACTCTTACGCTCAAAAGAAGAAAACACGAAAAGATATTTGTGCTTTGGCCGACTATGGCCAATCCTTAGCCTATACAATACATTCCTCCCAAGAGCTTGACTCTGACATGTTTAGTTCATTAAATTAATACCCAAAAAATGCATCATTTCACCATGCCCGCAAAGTCCTTTGCTATTACTATCAATACTACTAACAATGGGATTTAATTTCTGTGTACTGCTTGGCACAACCGGGTTCAAGTCCCATTGATTTCGATCGTGGCGTTAGATAATTGAATTTCAGGATATCAAAAATTATTTCTAGGGTAGGTGTAAGTAGTGTGGAATGACCCTCAAAGATCCTAGCATTTGGCATAATGGTCTAAATGACACAGACAACTGCTAACAATGTGAGCCTGTGCAAATCAAATTAGGCTTCCAATGGAATAGTTTAATGAACAATCCTTTTTCAGAGAGTCAACCTTTATAACAGAAGACTAGCAGTGCCCATTTAATCCAATTTTGAAAAAGGGAAAAATCATACATCTTAGCATTTTTTTTTTAATGAGTCTTTGGGAAAAAAAATTAAGATCCAGAGGGAGGTTTTTTTATGGTATGCTACAAATTTCTTCATCCACTGTCATGAAATACTTCTTGTTGCTAATTATATCTGGACTGATCCACCATCCCATCTAATTCACCCTGATTACAAGTAGAAAGGCGAGAGAAAAACAACAGGGCAGAAGAGAAGGAAAGAACATAACCTCTGTAATATATATCTACGTGAAAAACAAAACAAAACAAAAATCAGATCAATAACATACTCGTAAAAGTTAACAGTTACTACAGCAGAGTTAGGTAGTTCAATATTCGACTGGTCTCGCACTCCCAGACACCTGTCGTCCAGAAAGGGGTGAAATGGAAATCTCTCTCAAACACCCGGACATCCATCAATTTATATGAGTGACTGTACCTCTTGGGGGTACCCCTTCTCACCAGGGTATAACTACTTCATCTTCCCCTTGAGCGTAGCATGATATCGATAGATAAATTAATATATAAATAAATAAATATATATATATATATATATATATATATACATACATATATATAGTCAGACACTGATCATTATATAGTTGAGATTTCTTTGACGTACGCATTGCACTTACTCAAAGGAAAAATTGACTGCAAACCGCATCTCCTCCTAATAACCTATTCCAGACCATCTATCACTGAAAGCAATACTTTTCCAATATCCACTTCCATGACACAATCCAAACAGATCCATCAGACTCCCGAGATCTGGACACCATTAATACAAAGCTGAAAAAAGAACGCCATGTAGTGATGAACTCCATTTCACAAGTCGAAAACCTTAATATATAGTCAATTGAGCCCCAAAAATGCTTTTGGTTTGATGTCGACCCTTATCAAAAGACCCCAGCGTTCCATTTCATCTCATCGCCGACGTTACCAAATGGGATAGGAGATCGCATTTGACAATTTCCTATCCGATTCTCTCTCGCTCTCCTCTCTCAATCAGGGGGGGAGGGCCTATTTTCACTTAATTTTCAACAGGGTCCAGAGATTCATTACGGGAGACATTTCCCTCATTTCATCTTGAATTGACATGATATTCTTTCGGTATTCTACACTGGATTGGAATTTCGGTTGCAATTCCATTTCACAGTTGATAAATATCCTCTCTCAAGCAGCGCAATTTGATACAGGGACCAAAAAGGGATTTTGTAATGACATATACTTATTTGGTATTTATCTATTTACTTATTTGTTATGGTGGTTTACCTGACATATTGGGAGCATTTTCTGTTTTGCAAAATTTTAGAAAAGAGCAATCAGATAAAGATAATTCATGGATAATTCATCATATATATATATATATATATATATATAATAATAATAAAAATAATAATAATAATAATAATAATAATAATAATAATAATAATAATAATGATGAATGGAGAAGTATTGGATTAAAAAGGTAGAGATAGAGATGACTGGCGAAAACTAACCGAGGCCCTTTGCGTCAAGATGCGTAGGAGGAGATGATGATGATGATGATGATGATGATTATATATATATATATATATATATATAATATACAGTTATATATATACATATTGTATATAAATATATAATATATATATATATATATATATATGTATATACTGTATTTATATACATACATACATATATATATATATAATATATATATATATATATATATACTGTATATATACATATATATATATATATATATATAATATAATATATATATATATATATATACAAACACATTTATAGCATAAATATAACTCAAACACTCGAAAAATTAAAGGCTGTCTTAATTCAAATATTTTGTTCTTCCAAAGATTTTTAATCATAATTCTCTTGAAATTATCAAATTTAAAATTTCTCTCTACCTAAGCTACGTTTCTTGACCATATAAAGGTTAATTTTTCAAAGAAAGTCTCTATCTCTCTCTCTCTCTCTCTCTCTCTCTCTCTCTCTCTCTCTCTCTCTCCTCCTCTTCTTCTTCTTCTTCTTCTTCTTCTTCTTCTTCTTCTTCTTTTTTCTTCTTCTCTTCTTCTTCACTGCCTGATGAATTACAAACATAAAATCAAAACAAAGATAAGTAATCTTATTTTCCCAGATTAACCTAAAACGAAAAAAAAAAAATTCTAATAATAAGTTGGGTTTCCAATTACCAAAAGATATTAACGAAAGCGATTACACAAAAATATTTTTTTCATATCATGGAAAATAAGCTTATTACATTTAAACCCATTTAGTGACGTTTAGGGATTCTATATATAGAATAGTTTTCTAATTACCAAAGGCAGTAAAGTATGTGGAAAATAAGATGTTTACATTCAAGGCACTTGTTCCTTCAATTGGGAAAATTTCAAGGACTATTTAAAGGATTAAAGGTTGCACATGAATGACAGAGGCATGGGACAGTGATAATGCCCTACAGACTGACCCCGTGTACGTATGTACAGCGCCCATGCTAAGACCAGGGACGGCCAGGCAATAGCTGTAGGCTCCACATAACACTCCACCCTTAACTCACAAGGACGATGAGGTTTCAGTCACTACGAGAAACTATCAAGCTTGAGCGGGTCTCGAACCACTGTCCAGCAGATAGCCAGTTAGGGACGTTATCAATAGACTACGCCAGAGAAATGAGAATGTTTTCCTTCTAACTATAAAGGCTATGGATACATTTACAACCTGTAATTAGTTCAATATCTTTATATGCAACAACAAAAAATTACAACTTGCAATTAGTTCAATATCTTTATAAGACCCAAAAACCTTTCCAACTTGCAATTAGTTCAATATCTTTATAAGAACCAAAAAAAATCTTTACAACTTACAATTAGTTTAATATCTTTATAAGCACCAAAAACATTTACAACTTGCAATCAGTTCAATGTCTTTGAAGTAGATGTCTTTTTTCATCTTCGATCTCCACAAATATCAAATTACTGAATCGAAATAACCCCCGAGGTAAATTTGCTTCAATACCAAGTCGTCGCATCTTTTTATTTAACATGAATACGAAAGGTTTAAGACCCGCACAAAAATCCATAGTAGTTTTATGTGAGTGTTCCGCATTCTGACGCCTTAAAACAACACGAAATTCTGTTTATGCTTATTGAGATGATATTATTGCATTTTAAATATATATATATATATATATATATACACACACACACACACACATATATATATATATATATACACACACATACATATATATATATATATATATATGTATGTATGTATGTCTTACTTATAACTGTAATCGAAAAGTTTAACATGTTTTTTCAAAAAGGCCCATAAAAGAAACACAGGAAATATAAATAAATCACTATATTTCGGTCAATAAACATCGACCCTCTTCAGGATGTAAAGTAAAAATGAGAAATACAGTGGAGAGTGACAGTTTATATACGAAAGCAAAATGGTGTGTTCAATTGTTCTATAGTTGTTATAATTGCTGGAAGGATTAGCCAAATTTAATTACATCCAGGTGCGTCTTCTTATTGTTGAGCCGCTCGGAGGAAGTCTTGACCTCTGATGCATATCTGGTGGTCGGTCTCCGTGGATTATCTTCTTAATGATAGGGTTGAGAAGAGTATTGTCCACTGTGTCAGCTTTCCATTGGCTGCCAGATAGGTTCATTGTGTTTGATTGATTTATGATGGCTGATTCCAGGATTTTCCTTCTGTACGGACAGGTAATCTTAAAAAGCAAAGACGACTCACTCCAGTTAATCTGGTGCCCTATATCCCTAAGGTGAACGGAAATCCCCGAGTTTTCATAGCCATACCTGACAGATCTTTTGTGTTCGGATAATCTTTGAGATAGCGAACGGCCCGTTTGCCCAACGTAGACTTTTTCACAATCCCCACATGGTACTTTATAAACGCCGAATTCTAAATCTCTTTTATTTTGATAAACATTAATAAGGGCGCTTCCTTTGGTCTTGGGATATGAAAAAACAAAGGGGTTCTCAGTTTCGATATTATTTGCTATATTTTTAATACCTTCTATATATGGGAGTTTTATCTTATTTTTAAAATCTCTTTGGTTAGTAACATGATCTTTATAATATATTATAAAGATCATGTTACTAACCAAAGAGATTTTAAAATTAAGATAAAACTCCCATATACACTATAGAAGGTATTAAAAATATAGCAAATAATATATTATATTTGTCATAGCCTTCTTTGGTTTGTTTTATTTCTGTTGTTGGCATTCAGTTTCTCATTACGCTTCTGCGAGATTGGTTCCACTTATCTGTCTGATGTTATATATATTTTTCCTTTCAATTTTCATTTAATTTTTAACTGACTTTTATCGTTTTAAATGAGTTTGTAAAAGTTTAACTGTTTCTTTATATTTATGTATATGTTTTATCTATAGCCCTCGACAATGTGATTGAGAATCACGAAACGTTGGGAATAAAAAAGATATCAACTGCCAATAATGAAAACGGAATCACAGTAGTACCAGTTCAAAAATCTCTCTCTCTCTCTCTCTCTCTCTCTCTCTCTCTCTCTCCATGTGTGTGTGTGACCACTACACACCACCACGCACACACCTGCCACAGAACACCATTAAATAAGACAAATGAAAGGCCCCGGTCCAGAAGGTGTCACTGCTTCTTCAACCATTAGTGTTATTAATCATCTTCAGGACACTTTACGGAAGATCCTCCTTTTGAAAAGTGGGTGTCTGTGTCCTTTACTGGTTTATTAGAAGATTATCGAAAATACCTCAGTAATTAACTTTATCTCTCTTCTTGTATACAGGTTTATGGTTGTAAATATTCAGGAGTTCAAACCTGCAGCGAACGGTTTTTATGTTGAACAGACTGACATGACTTGATGTTACTGATCTTAAGATATTTTATATTCTTTATTCATTACTTATAGTTTATTTATTACTTTATTTCCTTTCCTCACTAGGATATTTTTTTCCAGTTGAAGCCCTTGGGCTTATATCAATCCTGCTTTTCCAACTAGGGTTGTAGCTTATCTAGTAATAATTATAATTGATAATAATAATGTTACATAAAAAAATTTTATAACATGAATCATTTGTGATTTCAGCAAATGCTGTTAACTTATTATGAAATTAATGTTGTTGACAGAGTATGATTTGCCCCTTTCTCGTGACCATTGTCTCCATGTTGCAGAATAATATCAGTGAAAACTGAATGGTTTTCAATGAAGCCTATATTGAGAATAAAATCATTTCGGAAATGGGTCACAATAACTTTGATTTGTCTTTTAATTGATAATTGTTTCGAAATTGAAATTCTCTTGTTTTGAAATTGAAATTCAATCT
>NC_090746.1:70104777-70172277 GCF_036898095.1 Palaemon carinicauda | reverse complement strand
TTGATTTGTAATGGCTGTGCTAAAAGAAAAACTAAATATAGTCATTATCAAAGAGTGTAGATACATAAATAAATTACCAAAGATAAAAAAAACATGGGAAAATATTAAAAATAATGTGTTGGTTATCAGGCACGAAAGAAATTATTTTATTAAACATTTCAAAAAAAGAAAAAATAACGATCATCTTAAAGAACCTATGTTGGAAAAATGAAAAAAAAAATGTTCGAAAGAAGGAAAAGAGTGGCACCCCGCAAAAAAATAAAAAATAAATAAAGATTAAGAAATATAAATTAGAGCGATGTTACAGAATTAAATTACCAAAGGAAAAAAAAACTAGAAAAAAGAATTCTAAATACTGTCTTGGTTACTAAGAAAGTAAGATAAACAATTAGTAAAGAATTGCAAAAATAATGATTAGCTTGAAGAACTTTATATGGAAAAAAAAACCTACGAAAGAATGAAAAACATCTAGTCCCCACCCCCCAAAAAAAATAGAGTAAACAAAATCTACAGGACGCCGGAACTGGATGAATATAAAAACACAAAAGCAAATAAATAAAGAAAAATCTTGGATCCCTCTCTTCTCATACTCTTTTCACGGATATTAATTTCCTATTTCAGCAGAAAATAAAAATCAAGTCTACTCTAATCTTGTCTAAATTGGTTCCTCTTTTTAGGTTCACACGAGATCAGCTTTTGCCAATTAGAATACAATTTTCAATTTCTCTTTCCCAAAGATAAACGATGCGAATTTAAATGAATATTTGTGATATAAGAGAATGATTACACTAAAAAACAAAATGCTTTTTTATTAGTATAAAAAATGCTATTATCATACTATTTCAGTTAAATAGTTCTTTATAGTTTCAAGAAATTTACCTCATATGGCTATCACTGTGACCGGGAAGGCCACTCAACATATGGGAGGAACTATGCGAAAACGCCGGAGTTTTGGACAGCAAGATGAAAGAAAGATAAGAAAACCAAAAGTCCCGGAGTTGTATTATTATTAGTATTATTATTACTTGCTAGGCTACAACACTAGTTGGAAAAGCAAGATGCTATAGGCCAAGGGGCTCCAACAGAGAAAATAGCCCAATAAGGAAAGGAAAAATAAAATACTTTTAGTACTATTAAAAGAAAAATTAATTGTATTCGGGAAGAGAGTTTGTTGTAATAAACCGACTTTCAAAAGATTCATAGATTTTCAGTCCTCTTTATGAAGAGATACACTTATTACTAAATTTTCCGCCTCTAAATCCTAAGCCCACGGCCTATACCGTACAAAGCAAGGAGCTATTCCTCTAGCTCTTCTTTTATCATCAGAAACATTTCCTAAACAAATGACCAAAAATTAGGCGAAAGAATGAACCATTATTCCCTAGAAAATCCTATCATGACTCTTACCGGAGGAAAGGATACGTAAAATGAAAACTTCTCCGAGAGAGAGAGAGAGAGAGAGAGAGAGAGAGAGAGAGAGAGAGATTCTGAAGAATGAATTCTGTAACAAATGTAAATGTCACAAAGAATTAAATAATTAATACGGACAAAGGACGTCAGATTCCTCTCGATCTAGGAAATTCTGTAAACACGAGACTGACATCAACATTATCCGAATTACTTGGAATAATCAAACTTGAAAAGCATCGAAAAGAATTTATTCCCGTACATACATTTAACATTTCGAACGCTACAAGGTTTATGTGAATTAAATAGAAGTAAAATATAACCTATGAATGAAGAAAAGCGAATTGAAAAGCATATCAATATCAGTAACTACGTTGAATAGATAAATGGTAAATATGTTATGAAATGAGACTTACGAAAACAAGTTAGTTCCTCTGAAGTTCCATGATGAACATAATAACCAAAGTAAACCATGAAAAGGGAAACTAAATTTTAAATATTAGTATGAACGATTTGCAGATCCTTCAGGGAAAATATTTGAACACCTAATCCCAAAAGTCTTGCCATAATGAAAAACATTACCAAATAATGAACTTTACTTAATAATGACTTGCCCTATTCTACTTCATCCAAAGGAAGAAATGTAAAGTGGAATATGATAAAACACGTAAAAGGATCATCTACCATATAATATTAGTGTACAAAAGCCGTCATAAATGACGGCTAAATATTTAAATAGATATGCACAGAAGCAACCCATCTTGCCAAGGTATGACTACTGCCTCTATCCCCTACCAGAGGGACGGGGAGATGTGAACGTGACCGAATATGTATATGTGTGTGTGTTATATATATATATATATATATATATAAATACATACACATACATACATATATACACACACACATATATATATACGCGCACACACACACACACAAACACATATATATATATACGCGCACACACACACACACACACATATATATATATATATATATATATATATATATATATATATTTCCTTTTAGGGTATGATTACTGTGTCTACCCCTTACCAGAGACACGGGGAAAGCTCAGCGTGACCGTATATATATATATATATATATATATATATATATATATATATATATATATGAATAAATATCAACACAACATCGTGTTCAAGTAGAAATAAATTTCTACCTCATTCTTGGGATCGAACACTAGCCCCTTCTAATGAAAGGCCAGGTCGAAACCAACCATGCCACAAGAGGCCATAAAAGAAATCGGAACCTAACGGCTAATCAGATGTTCTAGGATTTACCTGGCGAGACATCAGTCTCTTACCAGCGAGTTTTACCCGACTTCCCGGCCCAACACGTGACACAATTGGTAGTAATTCATTCAAATTACCCCTAATGAGTCAATATGGATAAATATCAACACAACATCGTGTTCAAATAGAAATAAATTTCTACCCCATACTTGGAATCGGAAGCTAGCCCCTCCTAATGAAAGGCCCGGGCGAAACCAACCATGCCACGAAAGGCCATAAAAGAAATCGGAACCTAACGGCTAATCAGCTGTTCTAGGATTTACCTGGCGACACATCAGTCTCTTACCAGCGAGTTTTACCCAACTTCCCGGCCCACCACGTGACACAATTGGTAGTAATTCATTCAAATTACCCCTAATGAGTCATTAGCGGCAAGAGACTGATGTCTCGCCAGGTAAATCCTAGAACAGCTGATTAGCCATTAGGTTCCGATTTCTTTTATGGCCTCTCGTGGCATGGTTGGTTTCGACCTGGCCTTTCATTAGAAGGGGCCAGCGATCGATCCCAAGTAGGAGGTAGAAATTTATTTCTATTTAAACACGATGTTGTGTTGATATTTATCCATATTGACTCATTAGGGGTAATTTGAAAGAATTACTACCAATTGTGTCACGTGGTGGGCCGGGAAGTCGGGTAAAACTCGCTGGTAAGAGACTGTTGTCTCGCCAGGTAAATCCTAGAACAGCTGATTAGCCGTTAGGTTCCGATTTCTTTTATGGCCTCTCGTGGCATGGTTGGTTTCGACCTGGCCTTTCATTAGAAGGGGCTAGCGTTCGATCCCAAGTATGAGGTAGAAATTTATTTCTATTTTAACATGATATTGTGTTGATATTTATCCATATTGACTCATTAGGGGTAATTTGAATGAATTACTACCAATTGTGTCACGTGGTGGGTCGGGAAGCCGGGTAAAACTCGCTGGTAAGAGACTGATGTCTCGCCAGGTAAATCCTAGAACAGCTGATTAGCTGTTAGGTTCCGATTTCTTTTAAGGCCTCTCCTGGCATGGTTGGTTTCGACCTGGCCTTTCATTAGAAGAGGCTAGCGTTCAATCCCAAGTATGAGGTAGAAATTTATTTCTATTTGAACACGATGTTGTGTTGATATTTATCCATATTGACTCATTAGGGGTAATTTGAATGATTTACTACCAATTGTATCACGTGGTGGGCCGGGAAGTCGGGTAAAACTCACTGGTAAGAGACTGATGTCTCGCCAGGTAAATCCTAGAACAGCTGATTAGCCATTAGGTACCGATTTCTTTTATGGCCTCTCGTGACATGGTTGGTTTCGACCAGGCCTTTCATTAGAAGGGGCTAGCGTTCGATCCCAACTATGAGGTAAGAATTTATTTCTATTTGAACACGATGTGTTGATATTTATCCATATTGACTCATTAGGGGTAATTTGAATGAATTGCTACCAATTGTGTCATGTGGTGGGCCGGGAAGTCGGGTAAAACTCGCTGGTAAGAGACTGATGTCTCGCCAGGTAAATCCTAGAACAGCTGATTAGCCGTTAGGTTCCGATTTCTATTATGGCCTCTCGTGGCATGGTTGGTTTTGACCGGGCCTTTCATTAGAAGGGGCTAGCGTTCGATCCCAAGTATGAGGTAGAAATTTATTTCTATTTGAACACGATGTTGTGTAGATATTTATCCATATTGATTCATTAGGGGTAATTTGAATGAATTACTACCAATTGTGTCACGTGGTGGGCCGGGAAGTCAGGTAAAACTCGCTGGTAAGAGACTGATGTCTCGCCAGGTAAATCCTAGAACAGCTGATTAGCCGTTAGGTTCCGATTTCTTTTATGGCCTCTCGTGGCATGGTTGGTTTCGACCTGGCCTTTCATTAGAAGGGGCTAGCGTTCCATCCCAAGTATGAGGTAGAAATTTATTTCTATTTGAACACGATGTTGTGTTGATATTTATCCATATTGACTCATTAGGGGTAATTTGAATGAATTGCTACCAATTGTGTCACGTGGTGGGCCGGGAAGTCGGGTAAAACTCGCTGGTAAGAGACTGATGTCTCGCCAGGTAAATCCTAGAACAGCTGATTAGCTGTTAGGTTCCGATTTCTATTATGGCCTCTCGTGGCATGGTTGGTTTCGACCTGGCCTTTCATTAGAAGGGGCTAGCGTTCGATCCCAAGTATGAGGTAGAAATTTATTTCTATTTGAACACGATGTTGTATAGATATTTATCCATATTGATTCATTAGGGGTAATTTGAATGAATTACTACCAATTGTGTCACGTGTTGGGCCGGGAAGTCAGGTAAAACTCGCTGGTAAGAGACTGATGTCTCGCCAGGTAAATCCTAAAACAGCTGATTAGCCGTTAGGTTCCGATTTCTTTTATGGCCTCTAGTGGCATGGTTGGTTTCGACCTGGCCTTTCATTAGAAGGGGCTAGCGTTCGATCCCAAGTATGAGGTAGAAATTTATTTCTATTTGAACACGATGTTGTGTTGATATTTATCCATATTGACTCATTAGGGGTAATTTGAATGAATTGCTACTAATTGTGTCACGTGGTGGGCCGGGAAGTCGGGTAAAACTCGCTGGTAAGAGACTGATGTCTCGCCAGGTAAATCCTAGAACAGCTGATTAGCCGTTAGGTTCCGATTTCTATTATGGCCTCTCGTGGCATGGTTGGTTTCGACCTGGCCTTTCATTAGAAGGGGCTAGCGTTTGATCCCAAGTATGAGGTAGAAATTTATTTCTATTTGAACACGATGTTGTGTAGATATTTATCCATATTGACTCATTAGGGGTAATTTGAATGAATTACTACCAATTGTGTCACGTGGTGGGCCGGGAAGTCAGGTAAAACTCGCTGGTAAGAGACTGATGTCTCGCCAGGTAAATCCTAGAACAGCTGATTAGCCGTTAGGTTCCGATTTCTTTTATGGCCTCTCGTGGCATGGTTGGTTTCGACCTGGCCTTTCATTAGAAGGGGCTAGCGTTCGATCCCAACTATGAGGTAAGAATTTATTTCTATTAGAACACTATGTGTTGATATTTATCCATATTGACTTATTAGGGGTAATTTGAAGGAATTGCTACCAATTGTGTCACGTGGTGGGCCGGGAAGTCGGATAAAACTCGCTGGTAAGAGACTGATGTCTCGCCAGGTAAATCCTAGAACAGCTGATTAGCCGTTAGGTTCCGATTTCCATTATGGCCTCTCGTGGCATGGTTGGTTTCGACCTGGCCTTTCATTAGAAGGGGCTAGCGTTCGATCCCAAGTATGAGGTAGAAATTTATTTTTATTTGAACACGATGTTGTGTAGATATTTATTCATATTGATTCATTAGGGGTAATTTGAATGAATTACTACCAATTGTGTCACGTGGTGGGCCGGGAAGTCAGGTAAAACTCACTGGTAAGAGACTGATGTCTCGCCAGGTAAATCCTAGAACAGCTGATTAGCCGTTAGGTTCCGATTTCTTTTATGGCCTCTCGTGGGATGGTTGGTTTCGACCTTGCCTTTCATTGGAAGGGGCTAGCGTTCGATCCCAAGTATGAGGTAGAAATTTATTTCTATTTGAACAAGATGTTGTGTTGATATTTATCCATATTGACTCATTAGGGGTAATTTGAATGAATTACTACCAATTGTGTCACGGGGTGGGCCGGGAAGTCGGGTAAAACTCGCTGGTAAGAGACTGATGTCTCGCCAGGTAAATCCTAGAACAGCTGATTAGCCGTTAGGTTCCGATTTCTATTATGGCCTCTCGTGGCATGGTTGGTTTCGACCTGGCCTTTCATTAGAAGGGGCTAGCGTTCAATCCCAAGTATGAGGTAGAAATTTATTTTTATTTGAACACGATGTTGTGTAGATATTTATTCATATTGATTCATTAGGGGTAATTTGAATGAATTACTACCAATTGTGTCACGTGGTGGGCCGGGAAGTCAGGTAAAACTCACTGGTAAGAGACTGATGTCTCGCCAGGTAAATCCTAGAACAGCTGATTAGCCGTTAGGTTCCGATTTCTTTTATGGCCTCTCGTGGCATGGTTGGTTTCGACCTGGCCTTTCATTGGAAGGGGCTAGCGTTCGATCCCAAGTATGAGGTAGAAATTTATTTCTATTTCAACAAGATGTTGTGTTGATATTTATCCATATTGACTCATTAGGGGTAATTTGAATGAATTACTACCAATTGTGTCACGGGGTGGGCCGGGAAGTCGGGTAAAACTCGCTGGTAAGAGACTGATGTCTCGCCAGGTAAATCCTAGAACAGCTGATTAGCCGTTAGGTTCCGATTTCTATTATGGCCTCTCGTGGCATGGTTGGTTTCGACCTGGCCTTTCATTAGAAGGGGCTAGCGTTCAATCCCAAGTATGAGGTAGAAATTTATTTCTATTTGAACACGATGTTGTGTTGATATTTATCCATATTGACTCATTAGGGGTAATTTGAATGATTTACTACCAATTGTGTCATGTGGTGGGCCGGGAAGTCGGGTAAAACTCGCTGGTAAGAGACTGATGTCTCGCCAGGTAAATCCTAGAACAGCTGATTAGCCGTTAGGTTCCGATTTCTTTTATGGCCTCTCGTGGCATGGTTGGTTTCGACCTGGCCTTTCATTAGAAGGGACTAGCGTTCGATCCCAAGTATGAGGTAGAAATTTATTTCTATTTGAACACGATGTTGTGTTGATATTTATCCATATTGACTCATTAGGGGTAATTTGAATGAATTACTACCAATTGTGTCACGTGGTGGGCTGGGAAGTCGGGTAAAACTCGCTGGTAAGAGACTGATGTCTCGCCAGGTAAATCCTAGAACAGCTGATTAGCCGTTAGGTTCCGATTTCTTTTATGGCCTCTCGTGGCATGGTTGGTTTCGACCGGGCCTTTCATTAGAAGGAGCTAGCGTTCGATCCCAAGTATGAGGTAGAAATTTATTTCTATTTGAACACGATGTTGTGTTGATATTTATCAATATTGACTCATTAGGGGTAATTTGAATGAATTACTACCAATTCTGACACGTGGTAGGCCGGGAAGTCGGGCAAAACTCGCTGGTAAGAGACTGATGTCTCGCCAGGTAAATCCTAGAACCGCTGATTAGCCGTTAGGTTCCGATTTCTTCTATGGCCTCTCGTGGCATGGTTGGTTTCGACCTGGCCTTTCATTAGAAGGGGCTAGCGTTCGATCCCAAGTATGAGGTAGAAATTTATTTCTATTTGAACACGATGTTGTGTAGATATTTATCTATATTGACTCATTAGGGGTAATTTGAATGAATTACTACCAATTGTGTCACGTGGTGGGCCGGGAAGTCAGGTAAAACTCGCTGGTAAGAGACTGATGTCTCGCCAGGTAAATCCTAGAACAGCTGATTAGCCGTTAGGTTCCGATTTCTTTTATGGCCTCTCGTGGCATGGTTGGTTTCGACCTGGCTTTTCATTAGATGGGGCTAGCGTTCAATCCCAAGTATGAGGTAGAAATTTATTTCTATATGAACACGATGTTGTGTTGATATTTATCCATATTGACTCATTAGGGGTAATTTGAATGAATTACTACCAATTGTGTCATGTGGTGGGCCGGGAAGTCGGGTAAAACTCGCTGGTAAGAGACTGATGTCTCGCCAGGTAAATCCTAGAACAGCTGATTATCCGTTAGGTTCCGATTTCTTTTATGGCCTCTCGTGGCATGGTTGGTTTCGACCTGGCCTTTCATTAGAAGGGTCTAGCGTTCGATCCTAAGTATGAGGTAAAATTTATTTTGAATTTGAACACGATGTTGTGTTGATATTTATCCATATTGACTCATTAGGGGTAATTTGAATGAATTACTACCAATTGTGTCACGTGGTGGGCCGGGAAGTCGGGTAAAACTCGCTGGTAATAGACTGATGTCTCGCCAGGTAAATCTTAGAACAGCTGATTAGCCGTTAGGTTCCGATTTCTTTTATGGCCACTCGTGGCATGGTTGGTTTCGACCTGGCCTTTCATTAGAAGGGGCAAGCGTTCGATCCCAAGTATGAGGTAGAAATGTGTATATATATATATATATATATATATATATATATATATATATATATATATATATATATATATATATATATATACATATATATATAAAACCAGGTACTCTTTCTTCATCATAAAGGGAATATCCCTACAGAAAACAAAAATAGTGCCTGTCAGTTATAAGTAGGATACAGGAGAGAGAGAGAGAGAGAGAGAGAGAGAGAGAGAGAGAGAGAGAGAGAGAGAGAGAGAGAGAGAGAGAGAGATAGAGCGTGCGTTCTGTTCAGTGGAAATGACCCAAGGTCTGAATGACAATTTATGGAGACTAATAAACTGAAAACCCCATTTAAGGAACAAGAGGAAAATGAAAATAAAAAAAAAGACTAAGAAGTCTTTGGTTCATGGACTGACTTCAAATGAAACATAAGAAGATCGAAATTTTAAATAGCGATGAACACAAAAGACATAATATTGATCTGATAAAAATCCTATTGAAATTGCAAAGGGGACAAATAATGAATAAGGTGGATTAAAGGTAAACAAAAAATTAATCTACGGGATTTAAAAGTTTAACGTGAAAAGGAGGGGGACTGAAAAGGTATATCTTTGTTGTGAGGAGAGACACATTTAGGGTTACAGTTCTAAATAGGGAAAGAAAATAGACATGAAGTAAAATTAAATGAGAGAGAGAGAGAGAGAGAGAGAGAGAGAGAGAGAGAGAGAGAGAGAGAGAGAGATAGAGAGAGAGAGAGAGAGAGAGAGAATTAAGTAGGTCATTAACTCTTTTCAAGTTATCTGTATTACTCTGAAAAACAAATGTCCAATAACAACTAAATTTCTAACTATATGAAAATCTACTCTTATTCGACTGATTAGGGGCCATAATTGTCAAACGTAGCAGAAGATGAATTAAAAATACACTTATAGAATATGAAATTATAATTTTCTAAAGTTAAACAAGAGACCAGATTTGGGTATTTTTCCTTTTGCGAGTCTGTAAAAATGATTGAACTAGTTTCAAATTTGCGGAGAACTCTGAGGAATCATAAGTTTAAATTTCAAGATTTTTTTTTAGTGCCATTTATATTAACCATTGTTATCATTATTGATAGGTAGTAGGTTGGCCAGGGCACCAGCCACCCGTTGAGATACTATCGTTAGAGTTATTGGATACTCTGACTGGCCAGACAGTAATACATTGGATCACCCTATCTCTGGTTACGTCTCATTTTTTCGTTGCCTACACATACACCGAATAGTCTGGCCTATTATATTGCACGTTCTCGTCTTTCTTCATACACCTGACAACACTGAGATTACGCAACAATTCTTCATCCCTCAAGGGGCTAATTACTGTACTGTAATTTTTCCAGTGGCTACTTTCTTCTTGGTAAGGATATAAGAGAATCTTTAGCTATGGTAAGCAATTTTTCTAGGAGGACACTTCCAAATCAAACCATTGTTCTCTAGTCCTGGGTAGTGCCATGGCCTATGTACCATGGTCTTCCACTGTCTTGGGTTAGAGTTCTCTTGACTGAGGGTACACTCGGGCAAAATATTCTCTTATTTTTTTCCGTTTTTTTTTTAATGGTGTGTTGGGAAGGCTTAATAAAAGGGTCATGGATGCCTGGTGGTTTATCAAGAGGTTGTCTTTTCCTTGTCTGTTTCTTTTTGTTTTCAAGGCAATCCTTACTGTTCTTCCTTCAGTTGAAGTAGCTATCCTGGAGGGTATTTAGCCTTGCATGGTGTATCGGCTCCTTCATGTTGACCAGTTTTTCTGACTTTTTTTTCTATAGTCTATGGGTTTGATCAATCACTTTATTTATATTTCTGTACATATTGTTTTTCTTATTATTCTTGTTAATTTAGTTTTTAAGTATGATGTATCTTTTCTAATAACCATTAATTCTCATGCTGTCTTGAGACATTGAGCAAAATCCGGGACCAGTACGTTCTGCATTTCGTCAATGTCGTCTACTGTATGGCAATATTCGTGGTCTTCCTGCAAATATGCAAAACCTTACAGTGGCGTCCAGACAGTATGATATTTTTTTGTGCTCAGAAACTGGTTTCTAATATGAGGCACTCATCTGAACTTATAACTGGTTTTAAGCCAATAATTTTGAAACGGAAAGCCATCCCTAGGGCCAGGGAAAAGGCGGTGTATATTAGGACTAAGTAGCCTGCTTCTCAAATGTCTTGTTATGAATGTAGAAGCCATGAGATTCTGGTAATGAAAGTTTGAGGCAGGCATAACAACTTTTATTTGTGTTCGATGTACCGTACTCCAGACATGAATGATTCTATCTTTGATTGTCTTCTTATCATTATGGCTAAGCTACAAGAAGATGATAGAAAGGCCTCTTTTGTCTTTGTTGGTGATTTCAATGCTCGCCATAGGGACTGGTTAAATTCTGTGTCTCCTACCGATCGCCATAGCTTAAGAACTATAGACATTACCTCTGAATCAGGCTGTGAGCAAACCATAAGTGAAGCTACTCACAGGCCTGGTAACTGCTAGGTAAGGTTGGTTCTCCAGTTGGGATATCCGATAGCGCCTTGATTTCATTAGTAGTGAAGACTGAGCAACCTGTCCCTGATGTATCGTACTCAAGTAAGATTTATATGAAATTTCAAGCAGAGTGGAACGAGATTTTGAGTGATCTTTTGGCCCTGAATTGGTCAACATTGTATAGTAATGTTGATCCTGTTGTCCTTTTGAATAAAAATCTAGTCAAAATAATTGATAGGCATATCCCTTCTCGTGTGCTAAGGTACCGAATGAAGGACAAACCATGGTACAATGATGATTGTGGACGTGCTTATTTGGAGGAGCAGGAGGCCCATCATCTTTGGAAGGGTAACAGGTCAGATTTGACTTGAAATAACTATACTCCTCTTTGAGCTCTTGCTCAGAGAGTTTATGCTTCAACTGAAAAGTTATATAATTTAACCATAAAAGAAACCCTTTCTGCTACAACCCAGAAACTTAAGTGGTGGACTACCCTGAAATCTGCACTCTGGGTGTGGATGCAACAGTTCCTTCTTTACTTAAACCCGATGGCTCGACATTCACTGTCCAAAGGAAAAGGCAACCCTTTTGACTAATGTGTTTGATAGTGAGCAAAGTGATGAGAAAATTTATCTTCCTCATTCCTGTTTTCCTGAGGCTAAACTAACTCGATTAACCTGACATTGCTTCATCCAAATTCTCTCGAATGTACTTGACTCTCTCCCATCAACTTCATAAATCCACTAATATTCAATCCCCATTTTCCTATACAAATAAGGTATACGTGTGCGCGTGTGTATTGTGTATCGATATATAATACATGCATATTCATATATGTGTCCGTATGTGTACATATATGCATATATACATATAGTTACACATACATAAAATTTTATATACACGTATATACATATACATACATATAAAGGCACACAAAAAATTACATATACATACATACATACATATACGCACACACATATATACATATATATTTCAATGGTAATTAACTATAAATCTGATGAAAATTGTAATTCACTAACGCCTGATAATTCCCATTAATGGAGAACCATTAATTTAATACATCTCTTCTCTAAAAAAATATGCGTTAAAAAATGATATATTCCAAGTTTCTACGAAAAATAATGGAACCTATTATGGTGCTGATCCGACAGTTATTAATGATCAACGGCTAACTTACAAAATAGTATTACATTTATTCATCATCATTTTGTTATGTACAACAACATTGATATGCTACAAGAAGAATTTTTCCTTGTACAGAAAAAAATAAGGTTTTATCGAGTTTATTAAGCATTGAAATATAGCTTTAATATCAATATCGATAATAACTTGAATTTTTTATTTTAAGTGACGTGGCACCAATTTTGTTCATATTTCCTGAGCCGTTTTAATTCAGTTGAATGAAGCATTTCCAGAATTTACTTCATAAAGAAAAATAATCTTCACGGAATAAAAACATTAGAAATTCAAAAATACTTTCCATTAAACATTAAGTACAATTATTAGTTTGCCTTCCTTAACCAAGATTCTTTTTAACATCTTAAGTATTCAAGCCTTCTATATATAGATATCCATGTATTAATAACACTATGACTGTAACTAACAATGATTCGTTGATGAAAAAATAATAAAAATTAATAAAAATTTCGTCATCCATTAAAACTTCAGCCAAGTTTCCATAGAAACCAATTTGGCAAAATCGTCCTCCCTAGAGGTTAGCGACACTGCTTTACTAATACTAATTTAAACTTTGGGTTTTCAACAATGGTTCTCTCTTTCTGTGGGGGGGGGGGGCATATTTCAGCTCTACGAACGAAAATTAAAATTCAACACAAAAATGTAAATTCATGAGCCAAAATTTGGGTGTTATGTAAAATCCGTTAATTATTCGATATTCGGAATACGGAGAATTGGCAGTAATCGTGTATGCTAATTTTAGATTTTGCATTTTGAGGAATGTCTTATGAATATCAAATATAATATATATATATATATATATATATATATATATATATATATATATATATATTTATAAATATATATATATGCATATATAATATATATATATATATATATATATATATTTATATAAATATATATATGTATATACAGTACATGATATACTGTATATCTATATAAATATATATGTGTGTGTGTTGTTTATGCTCCTTGGGGATGGTGGAGAAGTATTGGACTGGCTTGGTACCAGGAAATTAGCTGAAATAGAGTATGCTAAATGATGCTGTCCTTATTAGTATAGCACCCCACGGGACTTGCAAAGCTTGCTTACCAGAATGCTTGAAATATCACATGAGGTTGGTCTCAAGATAAATAGAAGAAAGACAAAGATGATGAGAACGGAATATGCAATGGAAATAAAATTTCATTGGAAGGACAAAGGATTAAGGAGGTAAAATCATTTAAATATTTGGGAAGTATGATCTCTATAACAGCATCTTTAGAATTTGAGTTCAATGCAAGATTTAAAAAAGCAAATCAGACAATGGATAGGTTAAGTAACAATTTGGAAGTCAAATGGCCTGAAATTACACGTAAAAATTAGGCTATATATCTGGTTGGGGAGATCAGTGTTACTGTATGGATATGGGTCGTGGTACGACAATGGCCAACAGATTTTGTAGATTTGAAAACAAACCCCTCGGAAGAATATTGGGAGTTAAATGGCAGAACAGGATTAGAAATGAAACTATGAGAGAGATTATCCGGATGCCATAAGTGGATGAGATCAAGGTGAGAGGTAGATGGAGATGGTTTGGGTATATTCTTAGCACTTCCCAAAAGAGATTAGATTTCCAAACTTATAACTGGGTTCCACAAGGCACTAAAAGAGTTGGAAGCCCCAGGCCTACATGTCTGAGGATTATGATGCGTGAAGTGGGAGTTGATGAATGGAGAAGTGTTGATTTAAAAGCTTAAGATACAAACGATTGGTGAAATCTAACCGAGGCCCTTTGCGCCAATAGGCGTAGGAGATTATGATGATGATGATATCTATCTATCTATCTATCTATCTATATATATATATATATATATATATATATATATGTGTGTGTGTGTGTGTGTATATATATATAAAAACACTTACACACATACATATATATATATATATATATATATATATATATATATATATATATATATATATAAAAAAAATTTTAAACAATTTTAATTTTTCCTAACATACTCACCGAGAACTACTTTCTATAGGAGAGTCACTTGACCTCTCAATCTCGACCAAGATTTTCCCGCGTTATCCCCCTATCTCGCTCCATATAGTTTCTACCCCCGCCGCCAGGATACGCCCTGCGGGCAGGATTAGGGCAGGTCACTGCCTTCCCGGGTCAGCATCCTCATTAAGTTCGACGTTTAGCCCAACTCGGCAATGGAAGAATGGCACTCGGGGACAGACGGGAGGGCCATTACCCGAAAGTAGTTCTCGGTGAGTATGTTAGGAAAAATAAAAATAGTTTAAAATTTTTGATTTGTTCCAACACAATATACTCAGCGAGAACTACTTTCTATAGGAGACTTACACCTTAGGAGGCGGGAGAGCCATTCTGCCACTTGGTCTGGCACATAGTGCCTGGAGGGCTACGGAATGCGGGGGTACAGAGAGCGGATAGAGGGTAACTGCGGAAACCTTACACTTATATTTTAAGACTCACCTCTTAACATCTTCTCTACTGAATCTTCTCCTGAAGAAGTAGGAACGAGTCTATTCACCGTTGGGGATGTCTTCTAGCCTGCCGCTACACAGCTTGGAGGGCGGCGATGACTGTCCCAATGGAGAATCCATCCAAAGACTTTCTTGAATAGTCTTTGAGATAGTGGGCAGTGAAGGTCGACTGGTGCGACCAAGTGCCGGCCTGTAGGATCTGCCCCACTGCCATGTTTCTCTCAAAGGCCAAGGAAGTGCTCAGGCCTCTGATGTCATGGGGGCGGGGAGTGCCCGGTACTGCCACCTTGTCCTCTTCATAAGTCCTAGTGATGACTTGTCTCAGCCAGAAGGAAATAGTGTTCTTGGAGACTTGCTTCTTATTAACACCTGAAGAGACGAAGAAGTTCTTGGCACCTGGGCGGAGATGAGCCGTCCTTTCCAGGTACTTCCTGAGCGTCCTGACTGGGCATAACTTCAGGTCTTCCGTATTGCCTGTCTTGCGGATGGCCGGAATTGAGAAACCTTCAAACCTCGGGTCCCAGACTGCTGGGTTCTGAGTCTTTGCTACAAAGGAGGGTACGAACTTGAAGGATACCTCCCTCCACCCTTTGGAGTGTGCCACGTCGTAGGACAGACCATGGATCTCACCTACTCTCTTAGCTGAAGCCAAGGCTAGCAAGAAGACTGTCTTGAGGGTGAGATCTTTGTCCCGATATCTTTGAGGGGTTCAAAGGGAGGACGACACAGCATTTTCAGAACCTTGGCCAGATCCCATCTGGGCACTCTCCTGGCTTGAGGAGGACAGGACTGCTCGAAACTTCTAATCAGCATCGCTATGTGTCTCGAGACTTGGCCTAAGGCTGCTCGTACTCCTTTAATAGCTGGGATTGACATCCCTATTTTATCCCTAAGGTACACGAGAAAGTAAGCTATGTCAGGGACCGAGGCTTTAAGAGGTCTTATGTGTTTTGCCGCGCACCACTTCGTAAAGGCGGCCCACTTCACCTGGTAGACCACGGTAGAGGATTTTCTTAGGTATAGGGACATCCTCTTAGCTGTGGCGGAGGAGTACCCCTCCTTCTTCAGGAGCCGCTCGATAGTCTCCAGGCGTGAAGGCGAAGAGAGAGAGAGGGTTGTCGTGGAACTTGAGGAAGTGAGGTTGACTCAGCAGATCTGACCTGGGGGGCAGAGGCCAAGGCGGATGGCTTGCCAGGTCTTTTAGATCCGCGAACCACTCTCTCTCCGGCCACCAGGGCGCTACCAAAGTCATCCTTAGGTTTTGGGAGGTTCTTACTCTGTTGATTACCTGCCTTAACAGCGTGAAGGGGGGAAAGGCATATACGTCCAGGTTGTCCCACTTGTGCTGGAAGGCGTCTTCTAGGGCTGCTCCTTCGTCTGGTACCGGGGAGCAATAGACCGGTAGCTTGGCATTGAGCTTTGTTGCGAAGAGGTCCATCACCGGGGAGCCCCAGTGTTGAAGGATGAGTCTGGCCACTTCTGGGTGTAGGGACCACTCCGTCCCTACTATCTGACCCATCCTGCTGAGGCCGTCGGCTAGCACGTTTCTTTTCCCGGGGATGAACCTTGCTAGAAGTATCACCTGGTGCTCGTCCGCCCAATGCAGGATGTTTATGGTGAGGTCGCACAGTTCCTTCGACTTCATGCCACCTTGCTTCTTTATGTAGGCTACCACCGTGGCGTTGTCGCACATTAGGGCCACGGTGTTTCCCTTCAACCGACTTGCAAAGTGCAGACATGCCTTCTGTACTGCTTTTAGCTCCAGGACGTTGATGTGGAGCTGCCTTTCGGTCTCCGACCAGGTACCGCTTGCTGTTTCCTCCCGCAGGTGGGCTCCCCACCCTAGGCTGGAGGCGTCTGTGAACAGGAGAAACTCGGGGGGACAGGACCCGAGGGGCATCCCCTTGAGGGAGTTCGACTGGCATCGCCACCATTCTAAGGTTGCTCTCGTGTCCGGAAGGACCGGAATCAACGCTTTCTGAGAGCCTGTCTGGGACCATAGAGCCTTGAGGTTCCATTGTACGGGTCTGAGCCGTATCTTCCCTTGGGGAACCAGTTTCTCTAATGAGACCAGGTGACCTATCAGCCTCTGCCAGTCTTTCGCCCTCCTGGGAAGCTCCGACAGGAACGGCTGAATGATATTGATGAGGTTCTGTATCCTGTCTTCCGAGGGGAAGGCCTTCCCCTGCACGGTGTCCAACGTCATACCCAAGTATCCCATTCTGTTGGATGGAGTTAGGTTTGATTTTTCCAGGTTGATAATGATTCCCAGACTCCTGCAGAATTGGAGGAGGTCCTTCCCTTGCTCTTCCAAGAGGGCCTTTGAGCTGGAAAGGAGCAACCAGTCGTCCAGGTATCTGATGAGGCGGATACCTCGTTCGTGAGCCCATACTGAGACCGTTGCGAAGACCCTCGTGAACACTCGAGGGGCCGTCGACAGGCCGAAGCAGAGGGTCCTGAACTGCAGGATCTGGGAGCCCCATTTTACCCGGAGGAACTTCCGACTCGACGGGTGGACCGGAATCTGGACGTACGCGTCCTTGAGGTCGATCGTCATCATAAAATCCTTCTCCCTCAAGTACATCAGGACGGATTTTGGGGTGTCCATCTTGAAGTTCGTCTTCTTGACGAACTTGTTGAGGGCCGACAGGTCTATCACTGGTCTCCAACCCCCCGTTGCTTTCTCCACCAGGAACAGGCGGCTGTAGAAGCCTGGCCCTGGGAGAAGGACTTCTTCCATGGCTCCCTTCTCTAACATGGAGGAAACTTCTTTTTGCAGGGCGGCCCTTTTCAACGGGTCCCTGGGAGCCAACCATTCTGTCTGGGTGGCTCGAATAAGAGGGGGTGGATCCGCTATGAAGGGGACCCTGTAGCCTTCTTTCAGGACGGACACCGTCCAAGCATCCGCCCCATGCGTTTTCCATGCTTGCCAATGTGGTCTGAGGCATCCCCCAACCCGAGGCTTGGGCGGGAGTAGGGGGCCTCTCCCTCTACCTTCTCCTAGAGGGGCGGCCTGATCTGCCTCTCTTCGAGGCAGAAGCTGGTGCTCCCCTGCAGGAGGGCTGTGGAGTTGTTGTCCAGGAGGAGGAGGGGGCGTCCCTCCTCGAAGAGCTGGGGGTGGCCTGAGGAGTCACGGCACTATCCGAGACTGATCTCCTGTAAGGAGGCCTCCTGGAGGATGTTTGTCTGGGGGCGTTGGTCTCTCTCCTCTTGGACAGCTTCTCCATTAGCACTTCTAGCTCCTTCAACGGAAACAGCGACTCACCTCCTAGGGGTAGGCTACGAACCACTCGGGCCTCTCTGTCCGGGATTTTCCTTGCCAACTTAGAAAGCACTGTGTCCCGTTTTCTAAGGACCCAGTTGGCCGTCAAGGAGAGTGCTTGATAAGCCATAAACTTGAGGGCTTTCCCCCCGGAGGTGAGAAGGTCCGTCAGGAGACCTTGTTGCTCAGGATCGTCGGGGTCTGTGGAGGCTCGTACGTTAACCAACGTGGAGGCCCACCAGTCCAGCCATGAGGAGACGTTCACAAGATCTCTTGACATCTCCTCCATCATGCCGGCTTCAGTGGGTGAGAAGGACACAGGGGCTGAAGAGGCCCTTTCGTCCAAGCCGCCTTGTCCCAGGATGTCCAAGGCTGGGTCCACCCTACAGGGACCTGGGCGCTGTCCCTCCGGGATATAAACCTTGCCCTGTGGTTTGAGACCTTGGAGGAGTTTGGAGGCACTCTGGGACTTGGGGGCCTCCGCACTGCTGGCCACCAAGTTGTCAATGTATTCTTGTCCCAGTACTAGGTCTGGGGCGAGAGGAAGGGCCAGGGAGGACTTCGGTAGGGCGTCACGGTGAGTGTATCTCAGGAGGCTCGACCTCCAGGCATTCACCTTAGGCGCCGAGGGTTCTGGAATTCCATGGAGCCTTCTGATGAGACCTACCACCCTTCTGTAGGCGGAGTCCTCCGACGGGGAAGCCTCGCCTCCGTCGGCCGAGGCCTCGGCTTGGCGTGGGGGCGCCGTGCTTGGACGGTAGACAGGGCGTTCTCCTCTTGGTTCCAGGGAGGACGACCCGTAACCGTAGGGCGCTCCGTACGCGGGTGGGTCTCGCCGTAGGGCGGGAGTCACCGGGTCCGGGAGGACCTTCGACTGCCCCAAGGCTCTGGAAGAGGAGGACACGGTCCCGGTGGGATGACCCGACCCCGGGAACCGGTCCTTCCTGCTCGACGACCGCCCCAGCTGGGCTGGTTCGGTCGGGCTGCCTTCTCGGAAGCGCGTTTCCCCCCGCTGGGCGGGGTGAACCGGAGGCCTCGAGGACTTGTGCCTAAGAGCGAGGTCCTTCCTGCGTGGCAGGTCGAGCGGTTCTAGGCTGTGCGTAGGCAGCGACAACCTAGAGGCTCGTTCACTGGACCGAGAGTCTTGAGAGCGGTGCCTTCTGGACTCTCCTGAAGGGACGTAGACCCATTCGCCGCCGGGAGAGACATCCCTCCTGTACTTACGGGAGTGAGAGCGGGGGCGCTTCCTGCTGTGCCGCGACCTCGACCTGGAGCGGGAACGATCACTATCGGTCCGCTCTCTCTTCCGGTGTCGTTTCTCCCTGCGTTCTCCTCCGGAGGATGAATCTGCTTCCGAAGAGTCTGAGGGCGCCACGTTCCTCGCGTAACGACTGCTCGAGTGATGCGCGGGGGAGGCTCTTCGCCGTCGATCGTCCGAGACAGGATGTTGATGGAAGTCCTCGGGAACTGCTGTAGAGATCGAGGGCACTGTGTCTACTCTATCCCTGCTAGGAGGCCAGGGGCCAGGGACACGTCCATCCTTAGCGGTGACCTCCCCGGAGTCTTCAGCAATTTCCACCCGAAGGCATCGCTACTAGGGCGGCGAACTCTAGCGTGGTTGTCCTCTGGAGGGGGAGAACCCGACGCACCGGCCCACGAGGGCGGGGGGGACTCCGAAATCGCCACACAGCCCCACACTGGGTCTTCTGAGGAAGCGTGATCCCCTGCCACGTGGCCCGATTCCCCCGAAGCACTAGCGGCCCTTCCGTTCTCTCCAGAGGGGCCAGCCCTTGGTTCCTCCCTCACACTGGGTTCACCGGGGAGAACACTATGGCTAACTATAACACTGGGGGCTTGTTGCCCGCTCCTCTGCGAAGGAGACGGAGAGGCCGAGGCTTCGTCGGACCGATCACTGACCGACGGTAAAGAGGACACGCCACTCACTTTCTTGGGAGAACGCTTAGACGACTTCTTCTTCTTGGTATTATACCGTACCCACTGTATGCCGTCCCAACTTACGCACTCCGGACACGTGTCCGAGGAGGAGCAAACTTTACCCCTGCACGTGGAACAAAGGGAATGAGGGTCCACTTCTGGCTTAGAGAGGAAAGCCCCACACGACTTTCCTGCTCTAGGACCAGGGCAACGACGCACATGCTCCATCGTTCGCACACGAAGAGCCAACACTATCGAGTTACAGGAACACTGGATATACGCAAGGGGAACGTACTGAGAACACTTTGCGAAAACGCACTATCGCAGAAAAACACAAGTCCCCACACTGGAAACACGTGGAATCACAACGCGCCAAAGGATCGAGAGTTAAGCGAGAGGGTGAGATGTTTCACATCTCATGACCAAGAACTTAATGAGGATGCTGACCCGGGAAGGCAGTGACCTGCCCTAATCCTGCCCGCAGGGCGTATCCTGGCGGCGGGGGTAGAAACTATATGGAGCGAGATAGGGGGATAACGCGGGAAAATCTTGGTCGAGATTGAGAGGTCAAGTGACTCTCCTATAGAAAGTAGTTCTCGCTGAGTATATTGTGTCGGAACAAATACACTGTTTATATGCAGAAAACCAAAGTTTGTTTTTATTTAGATTAAAATACATTGTTTCTAAATGCTACAAAATACAGAATACCATAAAATCAAGTCACACGATAAAAAAATTAAAGCATGAAAACTGGGTTAACGAATTAATGGAAAACCAATTCTTAGCGCCCTCTTTCATTCCTCAATCATTTAACCTAACTTTAGATTAAAAAGAAAAAAAAATATCTGAATGTCCCGTCCTCTCAACCGTCCGCTTTTAATTGCTCTTCGGAAGAATAAATTCAGTGCCAAAAAATTTAACGATATTTCTATTCTCCTGACTTGTTCTGGTTTGAATGGGGCTGGAATGATCACCAATTTTTAATGTAAACATAGATTTATAATTGATTAATTACTTCAGAGAGAGAGAGAGAGAGAGAGAGAGAGAGAGAGAGAGAGAGAGAGAGAGAGAGAGAGAGAGGGGGGGTATCTAAATATGCAGTATTAATTTATCACTTGATTTTTTATCTTGAATAATAGGTAGTTTATAATAAAGAATGGCATATCATTATTATTATTATTATTATTATTATTATTATTATTATTATTAGTTACTCTATATAACTGGTTGGAAATGAGTATGTTATAAGCACAGGGGCTCCCATGGGGAAAATAACCGAGAGAGAAAACGAAACAAAAAACAAAATAGTGTAATTTAAATACCAATTTCTTTAAAATACAAACTGGTGTCTGAGTTCACAGTCCCAGGGGACTCATAATAACTCGGAAATATTTCCCAGTAGGACATGAATGAGAATGTATCCCTTGACAATCACTATTTCAAGAACCTGTTCATCACGAATAGAGAAACTGAAAGGGCCCAAGGGGACACTTCGAAATGGGGTAGCATTTTAGCAATGTCTGGTAGGGTTTGTCCTGGCTCGAAATTAGAGCCAATCATAGTAGCGTGAGCTCTCACAGCGGAGGCAAATTTTGCCAACCTATGACGTCATCACTTACCCAGTACTGTTTGTTGCCCCATGCCAGAAAACTTATATCATGTTAATCTAATCGTCTTCGCTCCACGCTGGTATCTCTTGTTTGCAAATAAACATTGTCTCTCAACTCCTCTGTTCTGGGATGTGGTATATGCATGTGCTGCGCCCACCAGCTGCGTGAATCACTATTAAGCTTGGCAGTACTTGCCTCTGCTGAGCAATCTCGCGCTGTGATTGGCTCTATTTTCGCCCCGGGACAAACCCTTTCAGGCTTCGACAATATGAACCCTGGCAATGAGGAGCAAATCCCACATTACAAAAGCGAAGTAAAACAACAGAAAAATATCTCGTCAATTATAAACAACAGAAAATATATAAACCTGACTTTATTCGGAAATATTTTTGGTAATGAGGCATAATGCAGGGAGGTAAAAATTAGGAAAAAGAAAAGGAATTAATTTCTCCCTCTTAAAAGCTCTTATGTTTCACAACCTTACGAACTATCATCTTATCCAGACAAGACTTTTGTATTTTTTCGTGACAAATCAGGAAAAGTAATTTCATGAAAATACAGTCAATTCTGAAATGCGGAATGCTTCTGTCTTATCGAAAAAGTTTAACTAATCGAAGGGATGATTTGGATACATACTAAAAACGTCAAGTGAGGTGTAACAAGTACATATATGTGCATATATACTGTATATGTAATGTACACACACATACTGTATATATATATATATATATATATATATATATATATATATATATATATATATTGAATATACATACATATATTATATACTGCATATATATACATGAATGAATATATATATATATATATATATATATATATATATATATATATATATATATGATAAATTTTGCACATTTACACGTGTTTTTCATATTCAAATAAGCCATGGCAAAAACTTGTCACTGTAATACAAGTTTCCTGGACCAGGGTTCGATTTCCAGCCGGTCAGGGGTCGGTAAGAGAATCCAGATGTTAATGTATTAGAATATATGGCTTATTTGAATATATATATATACATATATATATATGTATATATATTGCATACATATACATGTATATATATGTATGTACAGTATATGATTACATGTATGAGCACATATATATACATACACACATATACAGGCATAATCAATCTTCGTCTAAAAATGACAAACTCTCACGAGTTTTATTCTAAATACAGATTAAATTACTCCTTTTAAAAGCACAAATAAATTGACTTTGTACCCAAAAGGGAAGTCGGACCGGGAGAGCAGGTGCAAGGCAGCGAGATTCCTGACTGAAGGGCAGTAAACCTCAATAACAATGAATGGGTCTTTGTTCCTTGTTATTGGCAGGAAAACGATACAGGCCTGAATTATTGGATCAGGAGGCTGACCGGTTATTGCCAAGCAAGACTCTCGCACACGCTTGGAGAGCAATTTTTAAAAGGTTCTTTATGATAATTATTACATAAAAGGGACGTATGATAAAGTAGCTTCTGGTTTGTCTCTTCCATATATTAAAAAAGAATGAATGATTTGAAGTTCTCTGGAATCCTGACGTCGAAGGTCATCGACGCTATATATATATATATATATATATATATATATATATATATATATATATATATATATATATATATATATATATATATATATATATATATATATATAAACAAGATGAATATACGACCTGTTAGTGATACCTGAAATAATCTCATTAGCATAAATGTTAGGGAAGATACGCGTTTCGCACAATAGATTAAACAATATTAATTTCCTAGCGTTCGTGACCCGTCAAAATGATGGATGAAAATTTAGATAAATAATCGCGCCCACACAGATTCAACCTTTCTCACCCCTTCCCCTTCCCTAACTACAACACAGCAGTTTCAGCAATTTGTGGGAGATTGTGGTTTCCGCGTTTATCTCCCGAGGTACCCCCTCACACAAGGGTATAGCTACTTCCTCTCCCTCCTTCCCGAGGGATGGGAAGAGATAGAGTAGTCATACGTTTGGCAATGCCGATCAGCGTGTCAGGAAAGAAACATTTATTCATAATCAGACACTTGTTCTTTATTATAAGTGATATATATATATATATATATATATATATATATATATATATATATATATATATATATATATATATATATACACACATACAATGGTAGCTTACACATTATCAGAAATTAAAACTTAAAAAGATAAATTTCAGGTTTAAAATCCTGTCGAAATACAAAAGATTTGCTTATTAAAGTAATTACGGAATTTGAAAGCATAGCTTTTCCACGAAACTCCCGTGAACTAATTTAGGAGAAAATTATGCTAATTAACAGGTATATAAAACGGATAGGTATACAGATTAATTTCTGAAGTAATTAGGAGAGATGAAGTGGGGAGTTTACTTAAAATTAAAGCTACCTAAGAAATAAATTAAAAGATTCTAAAATATATTTAATGATAAATTGTGTAAACAAATAGGTTCAAGTCGAAAGCAAGTACATGTACTGGGGAGTTTGCTTAAAATTAAAGGTACCTATGAAATAAATTAAGAGATTTTAAAATATATTTAATGATAAATTGTGTAAACAAATAGGTTCAAGTCGAAAGCAAGTACATGTAATATCTTATTTCTATCTCCCTCTCCAAAACATAAACAAAAAATAAATAAAAATAAAGTTACTGGAAAATACTTAGAAAACACTGGCAATGATGGGAGCAAATCCACGTAACCTTTGACCTAAAACCGGTGTCATCTACAGAGGCAAGTTACCGCAAGAGTTGGCACAGCCCGACCCATTGCCGGAAGCGTTGCAAGTAAGTGATATCGACAATCGATGCGTAAAAGACTTCCTAAGAAGGGAGGCAATTTGCCATCACATTTCCTCGACTTGACATTTCCAGCTGTGCCCGACTTTGAAAATATAGATGTTGATTGATTAAGATTAATATATTGAAATAAAAGTCTGATTAGTCATTTCTTCAACGTGGTTTCTAGTTTGGTCGTGACACTCCCGTGAAAGTAATATTCGGTAGCACCACTTGTCAATATAGATATACAGAATATATATATATATATATATATATATATATATATATATATATAGAGAGAGAGAGAGAGAGAGAGAGAGAGAGAGAGAGAGAGAGAGAGAGAGAGAGAGAGAGAGATATGTATATACATACATACATACATATATCCTTTCTGCGTCGGGATACCTTAACGAGGTGAAATGGTTTGCGTATCGCCATGATCAGCAAAGTTGTAGTAGTCAGGGCCTTCCATACTAGGTTGGTGTAGTGTGAACGATCAGAAGAAAATCTCCCGCTATCACCTATCCGCATTGGTCCCCGTGGTGAAGGAAACTGGTTCAGAAAAAAAAAAAAAAAAAAAAAAAAGCAATAGTTCGGACGTAAAAAAAAAAAAGCCACACAAGAGGGAATCACACCCAGAAGTAAACGATATATTAAAACAGACTGGTAGACGAGTGAAGCAAAATAGCCACTTTGGAAGGTTTTCAAGATGAATAATTACGACATGACATGAAAAGCGAGAGGAGACGGTTCAAATGGAAGCTAATGGGGTTTTCCCACTGAAAGGAAATAAATCACTCACTCACTGATGATTCCTCTTCGCATCGTAACACATTTTATCATAAGGAAGCCTCACATCAAGTTCTAAAAGGGAAACGTTTGCAATGCTTCGTCTCAATAATATAGAGAGAGAGAGAGAGAGAGAGAGAGAGAGAGAGAGAGAGAGAGAGAGAGAGAGAGAGAGACTACATTATCTAATGGAGACATCTCTATTACAGTATATCCCTACTGGGATTTGAAAGGATCCTCCACTCTATAGTCATTGATTTACTAAATGTAATCCAAAAAAGAGAACCGAATTTCCATCATTTTCAGAGAGGAGTAGATAGAATTATCATTATATTTTAACCTTTTTCTGTTTTTAATAAAAATTCAATGAAGAGATAGATTTAAAAATTCCCACTATGTTAAAATAAATGGTAAAATTGACCATAGAAATCCTTTTGAGTTTGTCATCATTTGATTTAACCAATTCATAGCCTTCTATACTTCCTGTAATATAATCTTGTCACTCAAGCTATTAACTCCTTCCATTTGATACGAATTGACAGATTAATGGATGCCATCGTCTTCAAACTCTCTCGCTCGCTAATCCACTCAACTAAAGAAAGACTCTCTCTCTCTCTCTCTCTCTCTCTCTCTCTCTCTCTCTCTCCTCTCTCTCTCTCTCTCTCTCTCTCTCTCTCTCTCTCTCTCTCTCTCAAAATTCTTTAAGGAATAAAAATGTAGACAACTTCTTCACGGTTAGCACAAATTAGTCCAAAGGTAATGGATACAAACTGGAATTGAAAAGATACAACACCACTCAATGTGGTAATTTCTTTACATAAAAAAATAGCAAATTCACGGAACAGACTTTCACCGGAAGTAGTGAACAGTAACACCGTAAACGAATTCAAGAATAAGTTAGACAAGATTACAAGAACTCTCTAAACTTTTAACTAATTTACAATTGAATAATAAAGCATTAAATGGTAATTCTATGATAGACTAAATCACAGGAAAATAATAGTTTTTAACTCTGCCTATAGGCATTGAATTTGTCTGGGATAAAATAGTCTAATCACATTTTTTTTGTGCATAATTTGTGTTTGAGGGAAAATTAATAGCATCAGTAAAGTACTCTTATTCAAAAGAGAAGTGTTAAAAGATAAAATTGGTGAACAACATCGTACTGATTATAAGTTAATGTTCCGAAATATGTCCCACTTACTTTTAACTTCAATGTACAAATATCTTATATGAATTTCGATTAACAATGCTATATCTCGAATATATATATATATATATATATATATTTATATATATATATATATATATATATATATATATATATATATATATATATATATATATATATTAAACTGAGAAACAAACTTGAATCTTTCAAGTACGCGAATTCTACCTGGCCAGAATTAAATGTTATATCCGCATTTAAAAAACGAAAGTTACTTCCAAAACATGAAATCTTTTCACCACGAAGAGGTCTTGGGAATGAGAGATCCTCTTATTCAGAAAATTTGTGCACTTTTTAGTTTAATCTCAGCTTAAACCCAAAGCCGAAATTTGAGAGGGATAAATTTCTGAAAAGTATTCCAGTCTGGTAATTATTGTGACGGGAGTGTAGAAGGTACTGATGCAAAGATAGCTCACGAACAACTAACTTCATTTAAAGACATCACAAGTATTTATAATTCCCCAAGGGGTCACATAAGGGCTCTGTTACAAATCTACATTAAAAACCGTAAAAATCCTGGAATAAATGTTGCCAGGCATTTACCGTTTGAAAAAAGGATATATTGACGTGAAGGAGTGATATTACGGTCACCAACTCGTATGGTAAAATTACAGTCGCCTGTACTTTACTGAAATATATTTTCACTGAGAATTCAGTAGGTGACAATGGCATGGTTACATTCAACGGCTATTGTCAATAATGTTGACATTGGCATAAAAATAGATCGACTTGATCAGGGAGACAGTCAAAATATAGGATGTTTCTTAGAAAGCTCAGGAAAGAAGACTGAAATGGTTTGATCACGTGTGTATAAGGGTTATGAACATGGAGGTGGAAGTAGAAGAAGGAGGGGAAGGCCAGAGTTCAGGTGGGAAGATAAATTATTGAATGACATGAAGGAAAAGGGTCTAAGAGAACAAGATGTACAGGACAGAGGAAGATGGAGAAGGCTGACTAGAAACAGCGACCCCATATACAAATGGGAAAAGCTGAAGGCAAAGAAAAAGAACAACGGAATGACTCAGCAGGTAGACAGATAGGCTCCCCTAGCTCACGAGGATGGTGAGGTTGCAGACACTACTAGAAACTGTTGAGCTTGACAGAGTCTCGAACTCTCGTCCAACTGATTGCCAAGCAGAGACTTTTCCAATAGGCTATCTTTGCTGTCTTCACTTTTGACCGCACGCTTTAATTTCCTTCCATTATTCTCAAAGCATCAATATTTTCGAAAATATAAAACTAAAATAATACAGCGGTGAAATATTAATAATACAGGTAGGAAATTCCTAATATTTCCACTTTCATCTATTAAAAGAATATCCTGGTCCCGTCCGGGAAAAAAAAAAAAAAAAAAAAAAAATGCTGGTCCTGTTCAGCGGATTTCAAACATACCGATCCGACTTTCGAAAAAAGCGCAAATATATTTCAAAAAAAGAAAACATTCTTTCCCTTTTCACAAATGAAAGAAACAGCTATTGTTATCGGGGATTTTTCTTTCAGACTCACTTTTAAGATGTAAATATTCCCCAACTGAAACTGGGAGAAAAGCAATATCTAGTTTGAACCTCGATAGATTTTAAATAATATACATATTTTTGTAATTCAAATTTATTCTAACATTGATATCGCTTTAAAGTCTACAAGTAAGGTATTCATTTGTCCTCATTATAAGACTAACCGCTTTTAGAATGTGGCTTCTAACTGATGGACAAAAATATCATATTATCGTTATTAAGGTTTTGAAGACTGAAGATAAGGCTTTCAAGAGGAAAGTGAAGACTTTCTTGTTCTCAAAGTACTTACAAGACTACTCGGTTGAAAATTGAAACTCTTATTCATCATATGCACCTTTAAACAGAGGGGTATCTAAGGGGAGTGTACTAGGACCAATCTTATTCAGTATCTAACTACTGATCTGTCAAAAATACTACAAAGACATGAAGTGAAGTTAAAACTATTTGTAGATGATACACAATTTTACCTGTCCATAAATGATATAGAGGCGACACTACTGAAACTAAACCGAATTTTTGCCCGTGTTTGGGAATGGATGGCAATCAAACAACTAAAATTAAATGAAAATATAACTGATTTTGTGGTGGTTGAAAAAAAAAACATAATAAACTTGGATGATATTCAAATAGACATAAATAACAACTCTGCCCCGATATCTAGTAAAGTTTGTGATCTAGGTGTACCACTTGACTGTAAAATTGCTGGTTATCATCTTAGAAAGATGCTTTTATAAAGAAGTACCTGGATCAATATTCTTCTAAGAAATTTGTGATATATTGTGTTATAACCAGGATTGACTACAGTAACTCCATCTACTACAATTTACCAAAAGTGCAACTTAAGAAATTACAAAACATAATAAACAGAGGTGCAAGACTAATAAAATGTGCCCCACCGCTTCAAAGCATAACTCCTACACTAATTAATTTACACTGACTGCCTATAAAAGGAAAACCTGAGTTTAAAATATAAACAATAACCTACCAAGTTATCAGAACCGGACGTCCAAAATATCTAAGAGAACTGCTACATATTGTGCAGCCAACAAATCGTGTTGACACGAGAATAGTTACAGATGGGTTCAAATTACTGGAACCTAGATATATGTCTATTGTAGGTTCTAAAGCCTTTAAATATGAGGCCCCGAGACTTTACAATAAGCTCCCACTAGACATCCGAAAGACTGAATATATTAAAGCTTTCAAGAGGAAACTGAAGATTTTCTTGTTCTAAATGCTTCGATAGTGGGGATTTGACGATATACGAGCAATAAGCGGTGTGAAATGTTGAATGCTTTGGAACGAACATGATAAAATGACTGTGAAGGTCTTGTAGAGAGTAGGGTTTCCTTGCTGTATGGGACATGAAAAGCAGCCCTTAAAGTAAAGTTAAGCAAGTAATAGACCGCAAAGTTATTGTTGATGAGGACCATAGTGAGTATAGAATGTTAATTGGTGTGTTCCTCAGGGTAGTACTCTTGGCCCATTACCTTTTATACTATATTCACATGACATGTGGTTTGGCCTAGAAAACACGCTCGTTGCATACGCAGATGATACTACTCTCTTTGCACCGATTTCATCTCCTGAATGTAGATATGTGGTTGCTGAATCCCTTAATAGAGATCTAGCTAAAATTAATGCATGGCGCAAATTATTGGGCAAAATTTTGAAACCTAACAAAACTCAAAGTATGATTGTAAGTAGGTCAAGGATAGTGGCTCCTCAACATCCAGACCCCAGTATTGATAATGTTACTTTAACTCTGTATGACTTAAAATTTTAGATGTGATTCTCGACAGCAAATTTACTTTTTCAATTGCACAAAAAATCGGCTTATTGAGAAAGTCTTGTAATAACTTTTGTGATCCATTTATTCCTGAAGAGTGTTTTAATTCTTTCATTCTACCTTGTTTCGAGTATTGTTCTCCTGTCTGGTCTTCAGCTGCTGATTCTCATCTTAATTTGTTGGAAAGGAACTTACGGTCGATTAAATTTCGTATTCCTGATCTAGATATTAATCTTTGGCACCATTGCTCAATCAGTTCGTTATGCATGTTGAATAATATTTCTGACCAACTTTTCATTCCTTTCCATTCAGATCTCCCCGGACAGTACCATCCTGTTCGTAACAATAGGTATGCAGAGAATTCTTTTTGTCATGCATTCTCCATCATGAGGGTCAATATTGCACAGTATTCTAAAAGTTTTATTCCAGCTGTGACCAAGTTGTGGAATGATCTTCCTAACCGGGTAGTTGAATCGGTAGAACTCCTAAAGTTCAACCTTGTAGCGAATGTTTTTATGTTGGACAGGCTGACATAAGTCTCTTTTTATAGTTTATATGTGAGAGATCCGCTTTAATGATGTTACTGTTCTTAAAATATTTCATTTTAATTGTTCATTACTTTTCAAATAGTTTATCTATGTCCTCTATCCTTTCCTCACTGGGTTATTTTTCCCTCGGCTTATAACATCCTGCTTTTCCAACTAGGGTTCTAGTTTAGCTAGTAATAATAGAAAAATATTATTATTATTATTATTATTATTATTATTATTATTATTATTATTATTATTATTATTATCATTATTAAAATTGGGATCATAAAAATGCCGTTTCCGAAGCAAGTGGGAAAGTTTCTTTCAGATAGCCAATAACCTTTCCAATCCCTCAACTATCGCTGCTTCACAAAATCAAATCTAAACAAGTCTCCAAATCAGTGAAAGCAGATACAAATTGGAATTGCAACATATATCTAATTACTACAAAGCCAATTAAAAGCAATCTCTAATTAACAAGTCACTAACATTGTAGCCATCTAAAAGCAATCTCTAATTAACAAGTCACTAACATTGTAGCCATCTAAAAGCAATCTCTAATTCACAAGTCACTAACATTGTAGCCATGAAAATCAAAACAAAAGTTAGTATCATTTGGAAACGAAACCAAACTTTTTGTCTGATAATAAGAGGGAAATGTGTCGTAGCCTATTGGAAATGTCCCTGGCTTTAATTCTGCTGGACGGGAGTTCGAAACGCGCTCAATCTCCATAGTTTCCTGTAGTGTTTACAATCTCACCATCTTCGTGAGCTAGGAATGGCAGGTTTGGCCTTTAGGAGGTACCTGCTGAGTCATCAGCAGCCATTGCCTGGCCCTCCCTGGTCCTACCTTGGGTGCTGATTATATGTATATATATGGTCAGTATCTAGAGCATTGTCTTGTCCGATACCTCTGCCACTCATGAGCGATCTTTAACCCTCTTTCTATTTTGAGTTACGGTGCAGCAAAAATACAAATACGCCAAAGGACATCATATTGAGCAATAAAAATTTACTTTTTATTCATACGATATAAAACGAAAATTACTGCATAAGTAAAAATTTCTTAATTCATTATTGTAGCTGACATATTTAAATACTCTGATGATTTTCTTCAAGTGGACGTCACAAGGGTAAAATTGCATTTTAAAAGATAAAGAAAACATCATATCATGCTGATTATGAAAGTAACTATGATAAAATTATAGATAAAAATAGGAAAAAAAAATTCAAAATAATTCACATGCAAATAAAAAGTAAATGAAAGGGGGCCAAAAGATAATTAAGTAAAAAAATTTAAAAGGGGAGTAAATACTACAAAGACGAAGTATAATTGATGAGAATTTTTTAGCTTCAAATGTCAGAATGGAAGAACAAAAATACAGGATACAAAGAAATGTTAAAACTGAATCAAGAGAACTTAAAAGTTAATATGAAGCGTGATGGAACAGAGCAGGAAGACCCTTTGATGAGAAGAGGAAAAGTTTTATAAATGTTAATCATGATATGACAGAATCTAACTTGCAAACAAATATAATTACAGCTCTAGAGAGAGAGAGAGAGAGAGAGAGAGAGAGAGAGTGAGAGAGAGAGAGAGAGAGAGAGAGAGAGAGAGAGAGAGAGAGTACGAGTCCAGTAGGCATGCAGGATTACACTTTCAGGCAAGTCTAAAAACTTAGACTTCTATCAACCTTATATCACGGACGCCTTAACTATTATAAAGATCATCGCATACTAAATACAGGGGTAAAATGGTTAACTGATCATAGAAAAACATTGCTTTGCAAGATTGTGTTTATTATCGACGGAGTAGCTTATAATAGCTGATACTATATAAAAGAGAAAGAGAAAAAGATGTGCGCTCTATACAAAACCCAACAATAAATTCATTGTGTAACAGAGAAAACAATAAAAGAAACCTAAAAAGAAACAAGTACAGTTGGACACAGGAATTCCTAGTACACCTCGCTCTGAGGAAGTCCACCAAGCAATACCCTTACTGCACGGCAAGAGCCTGTGTTTAGCCTAGCCCACCACCTCTGCCATCTCTCCCTACACTAGCTGTTTGGTTACACGTTGCGAAGCAAGGGTGTGACGGTGAGAACCTCTTCAGAGCATTATGTAACATACACAGAAACTTCCGTCGAGGTAATCTATACATAATCATATTATATTTACTGGTATCTATTATTTTTATTTTCATTATTACTGTAATACTAGTTAAGCTACACTCCTAGTTGAAAAAGCAGGATGCTATAAGCCCAAGGGCTCTAGCTGGGAAAATATCTCAGTGAGGTAAGGAAATAAGGAAATAAATAAACTGTACGAGAAGTAATGAAAAATTAAAATAAAATATTTTCGGAACAGTAACAACACTATAGCAGAACTTTCATAAATAATTTATTAAAAGACTTATATCGGCCTTTTCAATAAAAAAAAAAAATGAATTTGACATTATTCAAAAGGGGATAAAAAAGGCGATAACTCGCCAGACCGATAATCGATAACCCAGCAGTGTATGGGGTCTACTTTCCCAGCCTGAGCTAATAACAAAAACCTGTAACTTCGCGAAGGTCCACAAAGTATTTCCCCAATATTTTTTCGTTCGATTAACAAGATATAGTCTATATATACTGTGCATTATGCAAATGGAAGTTTCATGTTTGCTTGTCTACTTGGTTTTAAAGGAAGTTTGAATATGGGTAAAAACCTTTCTCCTTCCGTCAAATCATCAAGTTTCGATTTAATACTTATTAAACATTTACGAAATATTTATTGACGGAAAGAACCATCTTATCAATCTCTTCAGCTCCATTTCAGGATACAACCATCTCTCTCTCTCTCTCTCTCTCTCTCTCTCTCTCTCTCTCTCTCTCTCTCTCTCAAACACACGCATATCCTAGCACAGGAAAAACCTTGAAATTCTACACGCCAGAGGCTAACGTTTTTCAAAATAGCTACAACACCATTAAAAACCATAATGCCAATCATTAGGCAGACATACTTCAAGTACTGCTTATTTATATAATGAAAAAGTACCTTAGGCTTAGAAGGACGAAGAAAGTTGAAAATCGGGTCTTCAAGTCCGTAGAGTTTATCAACATGACTAGCGCAACCTAAGTTGGTAGTGGAGTATCCAATGAGCCATCAAAGGAGCAGGGCAAAGGAATAAGTCATTGTTATCCCATTATGAAACCCAGATGGCGAAGTATAAACTGGAATCCCAGACCAGGTTAGATGACTTAATTCTAAAAAAATCCCGTTAGGATGTAAGTTACAGTATTTCAAGGTAAAGTGAATTCAGTAAAAGAGTACGAGTTAGTAATTTACTGAATACTTGTATTTTTACAAATACGGATAAAATTGGAAACAAATTGGTTTAATGCACAAACTTATTGATATCGTTATATATTCAATATACACCTGCCTGCGGAAATTACCCTTTTCGTCTTGGCAATTACTAATGACATGTAAATAATAAGTATATAAATTACCATGCGATTCATCACTTAATTTTTAATAATGTAGCCACAATTGATTAAAACAATACAAGAATTAGAACATTTAATGTCAGTGAGTTGACACGCTATGGAGATTCTCGAAAAATTAAGATATCGGAGCTTCAATAGCCAATAAACAATATCAATTAAACAAAAATAACAAAGGTATATTATATGGTTATATATTTCTCTTTATTAACTACCTAATTAATAAAGTAAACAGGATTAAGTTGTGTTTTCCATCATTATTATTTTCAAGAACCTTGAGAACATTACCTATCAGGGAAATTATATGAAAAAAAAAACTAATAAACAAATTATTAGAAAAGATTTCAGATTATAAAGTAAAACTAGTCTAGGTTAATACTCCCCATAAAAACTAAGATATAAAGCTATTATCAATAAAGCTGAAAAGGAGCAATATAAACTAGAGTAGCGACCGGAGAGTCCCATCCTTAAATAAAGGAGGAACCACAAGGACGCCTCTTGAATGCACAAAACAACAGCAAAAAGTTGTTTATCTTCTTCGTTACCTACTCCTCGGGTTATTGTCTTCCAGAAGAATAATGGAACGCTTTCATCATGGTTGTCTAGATTGATGATTGTGAAGGCGGGAGAGGGGAGGGAAAGGAGGAGGAGGTGGCTCTTCGTCAGGGGAAGGGGAGAGGGGGAGGATTGAGATATAGGAAGAATGATTAATAACGAGGTAAATTCCTTCGCTATTCTTCAAGGGATATATATATATTTATATATATATATATATATATATATATATATATATATATACATATATATATATATATATATATATATATATATATATATATATATATATATATTTATATATGTATGTATATACATATGTATGTATACATATATATATGTATATATATATATATATATATATATATATATATATATATATATGTATGTATACATATATATATATATATGTATATATATATATATATATATATATATATATATATATATCTTTCTGAGTGGGGATACATGATCATGAAAAATTTACTAGTCCAGGGCCACCCATACTAGGTTGGTTTGCTGTGAGCGATCACAATCAAAGTCTCCCATCCTCACCAGTCCGCAGTTGGCCAGACTGAGGACGAAAACTGACCGCAAATCCCTTACATTCCTAAGGCATTTGTTCTGCAGTGGAATTGAAATGGTTACCTGGTTGTTCTTGAGTGTGAGTGTGTGTGTGTGTATGCATATATATATATATATATATATATATATATATATATATATATATATACATATGTATGCATATATACATATATATATATATGTATAAATATTATATATATATACATATACATATATATATACACATATGTATGTATATATACATATATATATGTATAAATATTATATATATATATATATATATATATATATATATAGATAGATAGATATTAATTATATACAGTATGTGTATATGTGTATATATATTATATATATATATATTATATATTTGTGCATATATATATGTGTATGTGTTTGCGTGTGTGTGTTAAACGCCAATCAATTGACCATATCTCAGACGAAAATCAATGAGGCAAACAGGTCGGGAGCAATCACAACTCAACCAAGGGATGCTAAAACGGTTTTTCTAAATTCATTCAAGTTACTTCTACCTGAGGAGAGAGAGAGAGAGAGAGAGAGAGAGAGAGAGAGAGAGAGAGAGAGAGAGAGAGAGAGAGAGAGAGAGAGAGAGAGAGAGATAGCTTTCCATTAAATGCGAAATTCTTAAGGTGATGAAAATGTGTTAGGAGTTGAAAGTTTGTTTCATTCGGTTCACTGAAGCTTCATCAGCTTCGGTCAATAGACAGCTCAAGACTAAACCGTCTCTTCTTTTCTTTCACACACTCAATTTCTTTCCGGCTCTGTAACTACGCAAAGACAGTAAACTACGCAGTGATTGTTTGTCTGTCTGAGTTTAAATTGACGCTCGAGGGAAAAAACTGATCAACTGGTTCGTGTAACATTTCCTATCGTCCGTTTTCAGATTTTTCATTTTTATTCTGTGATATCTATTTATATGTTTTATCAGTATGAAACTTGAGCTCCAACAGGTCGAATTGGAAGTATTAATTCTTTCCTGAGAGAGAGAGAGAGAGCGAGAGAGAGAGAGAGAGAGAGAGAGAGAGAGAGAGAGAGAGAGAGAGAGAGAGCCTAACTTTACCTTATTGCCTTATTCCATGTTTGGGTTCCCCCAGGTCCCTTAGTGTGAGGCACCTCGTATATCCACCAGAGAGTTGCTAATGCATCTTACGGTGTATTTTGCATCTTCCAGTCTTCGATGGTTTGGGATGCATCTTAGGTATTTATCGAGCTTATTCTTAAACACATCTACACTCACTCCTGATATGTTTCTTAGATGAGCTGGCAGCACATTAAGTAGTCGCTGCATTATCGATGCTGGTGCGTAGTGGATTAATGTCCTGTATGCCTTCCTTAGTTTTCCTGGTATAGTTTTGGGCACTATTAATCTACCTCCGCTTGTTTTTTCTGATATTTTTAGCTCCATGATGTTTTCAGTAATTCTTTCGATTTGCTTCCATGCTTGTATTATCATATAGCGTTCTCTTCTCCTTTCTAGACTGTACAATTTCAAAAATTGCAGTCTTTCCCAGTAGTCAAGGTCCTTAACTTCTTTTATTCTAGCAGTGAAGGACCTTCGTACACTCTCTATTTGTGCAATATCCTTTTGGTAGTGTGGGTACCATATCACATTGCAGTACTCGAGTGTACTACGCATATAAGTTTTGTAAAGCATAATCATGTGTTCAGCTTTTCTTGTTTAAAGTGTCTGAACAGCATTCCCATTTTTGCTTTACATTTAGCCAACAGTGTTGCTATTTGGTCGTTGCATAACATATTCCTGTTTAACATTACACCAAGATCTTTAATTGCTTCCTTGTTTGTGATTGTCTCGTTATTGGGTCCCCTGTATTCATATACCAGAGAGAGAGAGAGAGAGAGAGAGAGAGAGAGAGAGAGAGAGAGAGAGAGAGAGAGAGAGAGAGAGTTACAAGGATTTTTGATGTTTCAAAGACTTTTCAGTCCATCCGGGGAGACTCCAATTGCTTATGAATAGAGCGATTTGGTTTGAACGTTTAGAGTTTTTTTTTATGATCTTGTCTAACTTATTATTGAACTCGTTTACCGTGTTACTGTTTACTACATCCGTTGGAAGTCTGTTCCATGTATTTGCTATTTTGTATGTAAAGAAATTACCACATCGAGTCGTGTTGTGTCTTTTCAATTCCACCCTGTATCCGTTACCTCTGGACTGATTTGTGCTAAGCGTGAATAGATTGTGGCAATCTATATTTGTTATTCCTTTAAAAATTTTAAATGCCTCTATTAACTGCCCCCTTAGACGTCGAGTTTGTAAATCAAGTAAGTTTAAACGTTCCATCCTCCGTGTATATCCAAATTGTCTTAATGTTGGCACTTTTTTGGTGGCTTTAGCTTGTACTGATTCCAGTCTATCTATATCCTTCTAAATACTTGGAGAGCCCAGAATTGGACTCTGTATTCTAGATGGGGTCTTACAAGTGATGTGTTCTGGTGAAGTACAGTGTTTCTGCATTTGAATAGTTTCTTTGTTACCAATTAGTTTTTGTATAAACTCTTCAGCTTTTATGCTCTATTTGGTGAACTTGAAATATTTGCTAAAAATAATGCCGAGATCTTCCTCCTGGTCTACATTTTCTATTTCATTACCCAGAATTAAGTAATCTGTTGATGTGGTGGTCTGTATATTTCTAGCATGCACGTGTTTTTTCTTAAGGTTTTAATAGTTGCACCTATCACTTCATATTAGGTTTCTAATTCAAATTCTATTGGCTTTAGGTGATTTTTAACATAGAGCATTAGCCCTACTCATTTTTTGTTAAGGCGATCCTTCTTGAAAAGCTTGAAATCTGGGATTTCGTAATCTCCTTTAAAATTCTTTGTTCTTTTTTTTCTTGAATCCAGGTCTCGGTAATGCCTTTGACATCTACTTCCTAACAATCTATCATTGCCCTGAAATATTTTGTTTCTAACTGACTGAGCATTAAATTGAGCCATCCTGAGGAAATTTATTATTTTTTTTCTTTTCCTCTGCGGCTTTGCTAGTATCCTTGATTTACGGTGTTTTAGTTTTACTTTTACCTGCATTATCTAAGTTTTCTGCCAAATTTCCTCTATTTATTGTTGGTGGATTTTCTAAAGGTAGAGTTTGTTCTTTTTCTAACGTGTTCCTTAAGTAATTGTACAGGTTGAGATAAAGTTGGTTTCTGTATATTATCTTGCATTCTTCACTAAAGTGTATTCCATTTCTTTTGTATCATTTTCTTTTCCGTAGAAAGTATTTCAAAGACCTACAAATTTAAGTCTTTTCTGGTATGTGGACTTAAGCCATTCATTTACCCCTATGGCCTTACTGAGGGTGAATTGGTTGAACACCTTTAACTATAGTATTATTTGTCTTGTTTCTAACCGTTTTAACAGTTTTTTTTTTTCTATCTGTTTAAGCAAAGGTTCTGTTTGGCCAGCAGCATCCTTTCTAATGAATAAATCGTTTCCGGTTGTGTGAACAATGATAGCGGTATTCTTGTTCTGAGTTGTAGTTTAATTAACTATTTCTTCTATCTTCTGTGCATTGGCACCTGGATAGGACCTTATCTTCCTGTTCAATAGAGAGAGAGAGAGAGAGAGAGAGAGAGAGAGAGAGAGAGAGAGAGAGAGAGAGAGAGAGAGAGAGAGAGAGAGAGGGTGGGGGGGGGGCTATCATCGAAGAAAAACGCAATATTCCATATCGATTTGTGCTCTTCCAATGCAGCATTCTCATTTCCTTTCGTTTTTCTTTTTCTCCATCATGAAGAAAAAGTGACGTCATCAGGAATTCAGAATGATTATTCATAAGAGCGAGGAAATGAAGGAAAAGATGAACAACCAAAAGTAAAACTATCATTTAACTGATAAATCTTGTGTCTATATCAATTATTTAATGATCCAAAGAAACCAATACAATCACGACTTCCACTAACATTTCTCATTTATACAACAACAGAATATTCTAAAAAGTATCTTAATGATTCTATTGAAGAGGTAGAAACGAAATCTTCTGTTATGTTACATGAAAAAAATTACAAGCGAAAGACCAATCTGGGTATTCCTTTCTTTTAAATGGGATTTAATTTCACAGTATATCATTGCTTTAACGTAAATCAAAATGCTCAATAAAAATTTTAAGAAGCTTTCAAATTTAGAATATCTAAAATCCATTTTTAATATGTGAAAAAAAATATGTCGGGATAAGGTGCTATATCGCATATTGATTAAATTAATGAGAATACGCAGCATACACGATGTAAATTTATTATCCAATTCCCCTACAACGATATTGGATAATCATTAATGACAGTAAATTGTTATGTATAACACCTAGCCTTCTCTTCCACACGCAACTAGGCATTGTTTATATGTAACGAATGAAAATGTTTAATTAAAATAAGTAATAAACAGAGAGATTCACCTACGAAGGAAAAGGTCAGAAAAAACAGCGATGTGATTATTCTATTCAAAGTGATTGATCGAGAACTGGGGATCCGAGGATCCCAGCGCGAGCGCACGCACACATACACACACACACACACACTTAAAGGAAAATTATCTTGCTATCAACTTTCACTTTTTTACCAAAACTAATTAGCAATTACGATAATGAAAAGTTGAGAGAGAGAGAGCCTTACCTTACCTTATTTTTTGTTTGGGTTCCCCCAGGTCCCTCAGTGTGAGGCACCTCGTATATCCACCAGAGAGTTGCTAATACATCTTCCGGTGTATTTTGCATCTTCCAGTCTTGGATGGTCTGGGATGCATCTTAGGTATTTATCGAGCTGATTTTTAAACGCATCTACGCTCACTCCTGATATGTTTCTTAGATGAGCTGGCAGCACATTAAATAGTCGCTGCATTATCGATGCTGGTGCGTAGTGGATTAATGTCCTGTGCGCCTTTCTCAGTTTACCTGGAATGCTTTTTGGCACTATTAATCTACCTCTGCTTGCTCTTTCTGATACTTTAAGCTCCATGATGTTTTCAGCAATTCCTTCTATTTGCTTCCATGCTTGTATTATCATGTAGCGTTCTCTTCTCCTTTCTAGACTGTATAGTTTTAAAAATTGCAGTCTTTCCCAGTAATCAAGGTCCTTAACTTCTTCTATTCTAGCAGTATAGGACCTTTGTACACTCTCTATTTGCGCAATATCCTTTTGGTAGTGTGGGTACCATATCACATTGCAGTACTCGAGTGTACTACGCACATAAGTTTTGTAAAGCATAATCATGTGTTCAGCTTTTCTTGTTTTAAAGTGTCTGAATAACATTCCCATTTTTGCTTTACATTTAGCCAACAGTGTTGCTATTTGGTCGTTGCATAACATAATCCTATTTAAAATTACACCAAGGTCTTTAATTGCTTCCTTGTTTGTGATTGTCTCATTATTAGGTCCCTTGTATGCATACACCATTCCTTCTCTGTTTCCATAATTTATTGATTCGAATTTATCGGAGTTAAATACCATCCTATTTATCTCCGCCCATTCATATATTTTGTTTAGATCTCTTTGTAGTGAGTTCCTATCTTCATCACAAGTAATTTCTCTACTTATTCTTGTGTCATCGGCGAAACTTCTCACTACGGAGTTTTCAACATCACAGTCTATGTCTGAGATCATAATAACAAATAGCAGTGCAGCTAATACCGTACCTTGGGGCACACCAGATATTACCTGGGCTTCATCTGATTTCTCGTCATTTGCAACCACTATCTGTTTTCTGTTTTGCAGGAATTCTTTTACCCATTTTCCTATCTTTCTCACAATATTATGCTTTCTCATTTTTTTCTCCAATATGTTATGGTCTACCTTGTCAAAGGCTTTTGCAAAATCTAGATAGATCACATCTGTGTCTTTTTCATTTATCATATTATTGTATATGTTTTCATAGTGAGCTATCAGTTGGGTATGTGTACTTTTTCCAGGTACGAAACCGTGTTGACCCATATTAAACAAATTATTTTTGACCAAATGGTTCATTATTTTCTTTTTTATTACCCTCTCATACACTTTCATAATATGTGATGTTAGACTAACAGGTCTATAATTGCTTGCCTCTAGTCTTGATCCACTTTTGAAGATAGGGGTTATATAAGCTAATTTATGTTTAACATATATCTCGCTCATATCTATACTCTGTCTTAGCAGTATTGCAAGTGGCTTCGCGATAGTGTTTGCAGTTTTTTTAACAAAATCGCTGGAACTCCATCGGGTCCGGCTGCCGATCCATTTTTAATTTCGTTTATAGCCGTAACAATATCTGCTTCATTAATATCTATATCCGTTAGATATTCAACATTTTCTTCTCTCATTTCTGTTTCATTATTCTCATTCGCAATTCTTGGCGTGAACTCACTCTTATATTTTTCTGCTAATATGTTGCATATTTCCTTTTTTTCATTCGTTAGCCGTCCTTCAATTCTTAGAGGGCCTATTTCTATTCTCCTTTTATTCATCTTTTTTGCATAGGAGTAAAGTACTTTGGGGTTTCTTTTTATATTTTGAAGTGTCCTTTCTTCTAATCTGCGTCTGTGCCCAACTTCTGAAAACATCTTCATTATATAATGGACAGCAAAAAGACGTCATTTTAAATACTAACAAACTCCGAAACAAAACAATTGATAAACAAACAAAAAACAAAATAATTTCAAAATAACATGAACAGTTTCCCCCTTGGCTCCTTTACGATCTAAAAACGCAAGAACGGAATCTCCTGGTGTAAAAAACCCATTCTAGAAACAAATGAAAAGAAGACGCCACTACCATCTAGTGGGAAATGGAACAACTAAGGAGCGGAATCTCAAGAAGCCTCGTTATCGAGGATATAATGCTACGATAAAGCTCCCTAAATGTCAAGATAAAAACATGTGGTGCCATTAAGTGTTGTCATAAAGTGACGATGGAAGATAATGGAACATATATTCGCATTAGAGGAACACATAACAATACAATATAAATGATAAAAGTGTCTTTACTCTGCGCCTTCTGCTCTACTTGAATGTGTACGATGTTGACAGATATTTTATCTCAGGCCATGGAATATTTCAGAACGTAAAAACGATGGTACAGTTTCTTTGGCTGCAAGGTATATCCTCTAACAAGTTCCAGCATTGAAATATAAATAGGTTTGGAAATTAATGGTCAGGGCTTCAAAACCAATCCTTGTTTACAAAATGTCACTCATAAATAATAACAAAACTAAAAATAATTATTGAACACCACGAATCTATGGATGGTAATGACCTTGTAAACTTGAACAAAACGATAAATTAAAGCTATGGTAATTATCGCATATATAAATACTGGTTAACGCGACCCGTCAAAAATGATGGCTTAATACTTAAATATGCACAAACATGCAAAACCTAGGTATGATTACTCTCTCCCCCCCTCCCGAGAGACCGGGAAAGCTAAACGTGACTGGATTATATATATATATATATATATATATTTATATATATATATATATATATATATATATATATTATATGTATACATATATATATATGTATATAATATATATATATATATATATATATATGTATGTATGTATGTATATAATCAATAAGAAAGTTCATCTCTTTTCGCACAATATTAAGGCCAATGATAATAATCAAGCCCTCTACACTTAAGTACCCAGAAGAAAAACTCCGAATATAACCAAACGAAAAACGACCCAAATTCTCAACAATAAAACTAAGAGGAAAAATATCAAGAAAAAGTTGAGTATCCTGATTTTCCCTTTGGGAAAATTAATGATGTTTACTCAAAATCTCTTTTGTGCCAAGAAAGCTTAACGAGTCTTCGCCCAGTTAACATTCAGGGAACCCGTGCAACCCGAGAAAGTGTAATTCAATTTTGGATGAAAGGAATGAATAATGGTGTTTGTAAAACCCAACTCTGGAAAGGAATAGTTGAGGCGGACAAATCAGCTTTACTTTCTTCTTTAATAGGAATCTAATTAATTATGAAAAATTTTATTCCTTGTGAGGAGAAAGTTTCCAAAGATGAAGTTTTACTTATGTATCTCATAATTGTTTTTAATTTCAATAAGAGACTTCAACAAACTAAAACTTTATAACAATTTGTTTACGATTCTGAACGACGTCTCTCTCTCTCTCTCTCTCTCTCTCTCTCTCTCTCTCTCTCTCCAGAAGTAACTGATACAACCTGGAATTAAATAGATACAGCACCACTCAATGTGGTATTTTCTCTACATACAAAATCGCAAATTCATGGAACAGACTTTAGTGCACTGTATCACGTTAAGCGAATTCAAGAATAAGTTAGACAAGATCATAAACTCTCTTAATGTTTACACTAATTCGCTCTACCCAAGAGCAAATGAAGTCTCCGCGAATGTGCTAAAGAGGCTTTAAGATATCCAAAATCCTTGGAACTCCTTGAAACTCTCCTCATTTGAATAGTCACGGTAATGACTGATTTACTGATGAAATAAACGCCCCAGGCTTATTTAGAATGGCTCTTATAATAATTTATAATACAGGTATCACACTTTCAAAATCAACACAAGAGTCATATCTCTCCTTTAGGTTGAATAAACTTATTTTTTATCTCAGTTATCTGGTAATCACTCAGGAAAGATCTTGATTAGTATCCATGAATTTCGGTCATACGAGTTATCGCTGGGTACCAGGGAGACCATTCAAGGCTGCAGTATGAGATTAGAAAACCCGGCAGTTGATACAAGTAGTAAAAACTGAAAAAGACAGAACATCATGATGGAAGAAACGAAGACAAAACAAGTGGGGAAGATCTTTTCTTTTGCGGGGGGGGGGGGGGGGGCGAAATGATGCTACAAAAACGCTTTAACTAGTGTCTACAGTAGGCCTCTCTGGGTGCAAAGACGGCACTAACCCCTCCCACTACGAGGAATCAGTCAGGGAATAGAATCTGACGCCAGATTCGTAATGCGATTAAGACAACCGATGAAGCTTCGCTGACAGATGTCAGATCCATTTAGGAAAGAATGCTGACACGGCTTGGAAATTTAGATCCCAATTCAATTAAAAATAGAAGAAAAATATGTGATCAACTTAATTCGGAAAGATGGGAATAATGATAATGAAAACCATTTATATCAATACGAGAGGAAAATCAAGGAACAAAAGTTATTTTTAATAATATTCTAAATAGCAAAAATACAATTTCTGTGTGCTGTAGTAAACGTTCAAGAGAGAGAGAGAGAGAGAGAGAGAAGAGAGAGAGAGAGAGAGAGAGATTTTATATTGATGTATTTATATAATTTACCAAAAACTCTAAACAAAAAATATGAAAAAAATATTCCATTTCATCAAATATATATAAATAAAAAGCCCATTGAACATTGAATTACATCACTAAATATGGATGTGAAACATGTTTATTTTTCATATTCAAATACGTTCTCTGTTTCAATATTTGAAATTGCCATATTGTGTATAAAAATATATGTTGAATAATACACTTTTTTCGTAAGACCTTGAACTAAGGTAAACATTGGTTTGGTAAATACAATCAAGATTTTTGAGGCCTGGATTTTCCATTTGACTTTCCAGTTACCTGGAGATAAAGAAGAATTGATTTTTTTTTTAAATAATGAATAAAGAATCATCTTTTTCTTTCTCAGCGTTATCCCTACAATAAGGGGTCGGTTGCCTGATGCGCCCTCTCCAATAAGGCATCCTCTTCTATCAAACCTCTTCTCTCCATATCATCCTTCACCTTATCTCGACATTTAATTATCTGCCTCACTCTCGATACATTCTCCCCACCCCACCAACAGGTTCCTCCGAATGATGCTAAATAACAAGGTATTTCATTATTGCTAGTAGCCTGGTTATTAATATTCTTCGGTTAATTTAGAAACAGAAATGATGAAAACATTGCCACTGAAAGTAAAATAAATCATAACAGACAGAATCCATAAGCTTAGGATATAAATATTAATGATAAACATCAGTAACATAAATTTCATGTATAAATTTACCTCTCTGTAAACGTATTCGAGAATTCGAGTTTACCTAAACATTAAAAAGTCATAATAAATCATGCAAAGAGCTTATGAAAACAAGTTTCCAAACCAAAGGATTTTATTTTTTTTTTATTTTTTTTTTTTATTTTTTTTCATTTTTTTTTTTATTTTTGGTTTTACTGCTGGTTAAAATCCGACCATTCTTTTTTTATATATGGGAAACAATGATACATCGAACAAACGTCACTTTTTTGAGCTCGCAGGTCAAATGAAAAATGGCCGACGTGAGTCTGAGCAGAGCCAGCGTATTTTAGCGCTATTTGGGAGGAAAAGATGAATGTCTATACAAACGCTTTGCTATTTTAGGGGTCCCAACATGCTTCATTTATGTTTTAGACGAGTGATGCATTACATGAATTTCTCACTAAGCCACACATGAGTCGGGTAAAAAATATATATTGGATTCTGGCGGTTTCATGGGTTGCTGTGTAAAACATGTAATGACAGAAAATTAAATTCAGGGAATGAAGTAATACGTACGTAGTATGGAGAGAGATTATCATCATAAAATACCTTGTTGAATTCCGAACGGGAGAGTCATATTTAATCTTCAATACATTATTAATCAATGAAATATCGGACATTTTAACCCTCAAAACATTTTAAAATAACACAGCTTTAGAACAACCTCTCTCTCTCTCTCTCTCTCTCTCTCTCTCTCTCTCTCTCTCTCTCTCTCTCAACATTGGATTACAATATGAGGCAAAGAACTATTACCACATCGACTTGTTCTTCTCGAATATTAAAATTCTTATTAAGAAACCAATAATTTTAAAGTGAGTATTTAAATAACAATATGTATACATGACATACATAGAACCATAATGAACAGTTGAATAAAAAAGGTAAATGAAGTGAGGATGCTTTTTTTGAATAAACAATAAACAATGATCAATATCAGCTGATAATTGGACACATAAACTAAAAGTGAAAATGAAGGCATTACCTTTTGATTCCATAGCTATGATTGCCGTTTAGGAGGTAATGATCAACATACCTGAAAGAATAAAAATGAAGGAATTAATGAACTGGTGCATCACAAGCAGATAAATCCTAACAAGACTAATGGCAGTTTTAATAAAAGTCTCAATTAAGTAAACAAATTGGAAATCCTTTAGATGCTACGAAAATAAATCAAATAAAAAAAAAGTCAAATAAAAATTAGCTAATAACGCCTGTTTTAAAAAATTAAAACCAAACATAAAAAATAAACTTAAATATTAGCTCATAATACACGTCTAAAACCATACTCATATGCATTATAATAATATGTTATTACTAACCTTCATTTACTTGTTTCTAAATAAAAGGATAATAATCCAATAAGGGAAACAATGTCAAAACGTGTCAAGACACATTACATCATGAAATGTCCTATATCTATCTATCTATATTATCTATCTGGATCAGAAAAAAAAATCTGTAGGGAGAAAGGGCAATGCATTCGCGGATTTACAGAATGCCTTTTCGGAGGTATACAAAGATTTTGTTTCTAAAGAATTGTCGGGAAAATAAATAATGCTATATGTATATATATACAAAGAACATACTCTTGACGTTTTTCTGTTCTGATAAAATACATTTCAAAAGAATATGGAACGAGAGAGAGAGAGAGAGAGAGAGAGAGAGAGAGAGAGAGAGAGAGAGAGAGAGAGAGAGGGGGGGGGAATCTAATAAATGAAAAGAAAACTAATGAATGTAATGGAAAAAGCAAGTATTTACTTTTTTTCCAGTTTGCTTTCTTTTAGAAGAACATAATCTCAAGGAAAAATAGTTGGTTGAAAAGTTATGTAAATGTATTTCGAAGGCTTAACACAAAATGAGATTTCTTTTTCTTTTTCGTCTTTTCAGCTTTAACCCATTTGCATATGGGATCGTCGTTATGAAAAAGTCTTCTCTATCAATTTCGGTTCTTTGCTTCATTTTCGTCAATACTTTTCCATAGCAAATCTTACCCTACACAATCATGCCATCTCCATCTTGGTCTTCCTTTCTCCCTTCTACCACGAACTTCCATCTAATGAGTATATCTTCCGGCATGAGGATATCTTAATGTTGTTATTTTACTTGAAACATTTTCTATTAATTGTTCATTATTTCTCTTATAGTTCATTTATTTCTTTATTTCTTTTCCTCACTGGGCTATTTTCCCTGTTGGAGCCCTTGGGTTTATAGCAGCCTGCGTTTCCAACTAGAGTTGAAGCTTAGCTAATAATAATAATAATAATAATAATAATAATAATAATAATAATAATAATAATAATAACTACAAAAATAATAATAATAATGATAATAATAATAACGACAATAATAATAATAATAATAATAATAATAATAATAACGACAATAATAATAATAACAATAATAAAAATAATAATAATAATAATAATAATAATAATAATAATAATAATAATAATAATAATAACAACAATAATAATTTAAATTCTCATTTACCCTCTTCAGAATGCACATATCAATCTATCAACCCAGAACCATTCCCTGTTTCGTTAGCAACTATCCCAACTCATGAATATTAATATATCATTACCATAATGTCACATCAATGGATGAGTTAAAACGGAAAATGTTAATTGCTCAATGTCACTGATGTGTGTGTGCGCGTGTGTTAGGGCGTGATTAATGGGAATCCAAACAAACTTTAAAAACAATAAAAAATATTCTGTAAAGGATTTATTCCAAATGGGAGGCTGTGAAAGAAACATTGGTTCTCTCTTCGGTGTTATAATGATAAGAGAATAGAATCAGTTACAATTAGTCAAAAAATAAGAGACCATTAAAGATAGCTGGCATCCGCGATATACAATTACACACATCAACATAAAAAAAAACTAGATTGCAATTAATTGTTAACTACTATTCTATCTAATTTCTCTTCCTTTTGTTTTGTTAAGCTTTTATAGTTCATATAGGAAATATCTATTTCAATGTTGAAGTTGTTCTTAAAATACTTTATCTTTCCTTGTTTCCTTTACGCACTGGGCTATTAGCATCCTTTTCCAACTAGGGTTATAGCTTAGCAAGTAGTAGTAATAATAATAATAATAAAAATAATAATAATAATAATAATAATAATAATGCGCAAGACCAGTCGAAATAACAGCTCCCATATATAGATGAGGACGGGAAGAAAACTCCCTTTCTCTCTAAATTTTTTTTTAATCAGAAAATAATATCATGATGCTGAATAGCAGATCCTAAATATAGCTAAAGGAAGAAAATATAACTCTCCTCTCTCTCTCTCTCTCTCTCTCTCTCTCTCTCTCTCTCTCTCTCTCGCTCTGTGTGTGTGTGTGTAAAATAATGTTGGAAATAACAGCTCCCATATTTGCACAGAAGGGAAAATACAACAACGATTCTATTTGAGGAAAAATTTAAATATTCAATGAAATATTAATGATCCAACAGTTCCAGGAAAGATTATTGTTCTAGCAATGAAGGGAGGGAAATAAAGGAATATTGTCCTTAAGGAATAGTTTCAAAGGTTTCGTGAAAGATGTAGATTTACACTTGAGTGTAGTGATGAAAAGTAGCCAAACATCAGTATGTCTGAGGCCTTTTCTCTTGCAGAGAAATGTGTGCATTTGTTGTTGTTGTGGATTTACTTATATTCAGTGCCGAAGATGAACAACTTCCTTAAAAGGTGATTTTATCCTCTTACTTTAGAAGTAATGCTATGTTGTTTGTTACATAGAATTGGTATTTATTAATGAATAATTTAAGAAAATTATAAATATATCAAATCACTTTATCCGGATAGAGAAGGAAACCAACATTTATAAAATATACAAAATTTACGTAATTTTAAATACATCAAATAAATTTATCTGAATAAAGAACAAAACTAATATCTATGAAATATAAAAAATGTACTTATTTTATAAACACATCAAATAAATTTAGCTAGATAGCGAAGGAAACCAACACATATAAAATATACTATTTAAGAAACTAACCACGTAATCAGACCAATATAAGGAGAAGCATATTCGTGGATATTGAGCAATATCTCAAAATGACAGCAAAAGATAACCGATAAATAATGACTGTGGCCTAAAATATTCCTAATATGTCATTCATTGTTTCGATAGTATTTCATTTTAGATGATTAATCACCGCCTAGTCTATAATTTGGGTTATTCAATCAATCACACGAATGGAGAAGAAATTAGGATTATAATAATCTAAGTAAAATATTTGCTTCGGTAAATAAATGACAGGAAATGCTTTTATAAAGTTCCCGATCTAAAAATTCTATGATTTGGTGTTCATTACTTATATAGAGTTTATTTGCTGCTCCCTTTTTTCCTTTCCTCTCTGGGCTAATTTCCCTGTTGGAACCATTGGATAAGAAGCATATTCGTTTTATAAACCGGCTAATAATAATGAATATATAAAATAGTATCAATATACTGGATAGCTATAATGAAAATAATTTGGGGAAATATTTCTCCATAAGCAGGTTCCAGTATATGACGCAATAACACGCTATGTACATTAGATTACAGCTGTTTAAAAATCCTGAATAATACTCTCTCTCTCTCTCTCTCTCTCTCTCTCTCTTCTCTCTCTCTCTCTCTCTCTCTCTCTCTCTCTCTCTCTCTCTCACATCGATAACTCCACTTGGTACTGTCAACAAAATTCTCGGAAAATTGTTACATTAAAGGAAATATGCAAAAATTATTTGTTGAAATTTCAACAAGAAAAAAACTGATCTTTTTTATATAGCTTGGTAATTGCTTTTATAATGGAACAAAGATTTTTCATCATATTTATGTGAATAGTCTCAAAATTAAATAATTTCGAAAACTGAATATCTTTGCGAAACGTAGAACTGAAGTACCTTAGGTTTTTCCTTCGGATTAAGAGCCAATTAAAACTATTTATGTTATGATTTAACGCAAATAAAAAGCTTCTTTAACATTTATACAATTTCACGGTATAACAAATAAACAAAAGAAATACAATTATTGGCAAATCTAAAAATGAACAACAAATAACTTCCAACATCGCTTCAATTAGTGATACAGAGTAAATTCCTAACTGCAAAACATATCAACAAATATATCTTTATCAAGCAAATATAATTTAGCGTATTAAAGTTGCATAAAACTATGATATCTTTCTTCCTGTTCTTTACTAAACACTGTACATAAATTCAGAATGTCAACCTTCTTCATCAAAACCTGTTTCGTCACTATTTTCAGTATAATTCCTATTGGTGAAAAATTTTATATTCCCTTTGTTTCATGCAAACCCAACATATATCCTCTGTAATCCTGAATAAAACATATATTAACAAACACACATATACACACACAAACATATATATATATATATATATATATATATGTATATATATACATATATTTACACATTTATATACGTACATACATATACATATATATAGGCCTATATATATATATATATATATATATAGGCTATACACACACAACCCTTATACTATTATCCAAGCATTCCACTTGAAGCTTTTATGATTGCTGTTATAATAATTTGCGTTCAGATTGTAGAAAATTAACCAGCTATATCAATATTCGTAATAATGTATCCAGACTGTCTGAGTAAATTTATTACTTCGATTTGTACATTGTAACATTTAATCAGAATATGATTTATAGCAGAAATTGCCAAATTCCTTTCCGAATTTTCCTTTAACAAAATGCACTTTATATTTGGTAACAATAACTTGGTAAATTACGCGTATGTGATAACACCAGTAACACGTGTTATGGCCATGTGTTGATAACACTAGTAACATATGTAATCCACGTGTTAATAACACTAGTAACACGTGTTATGCACATGTTTTAATAACACTAATGAAACACGTGTTATGCGCATGTGCTAATAACAATAATAATACATGAGAGAGAGAGAGAGAGAGAGAGAGAGAGAGAGAGAGAGAGAGAGAGAGAGAGAGAGAGAGAGAGAGCGCTCCCCTCGGCTTTATCAAACAATGGGAATTGTTGTGTAATTCCCAACAACGTTTACCTTTCAACTGCAAAAGCTTTCCAAAAACTGTATAATTGCTTTCACGAACAACAATAACGGGCACAATGTGTTTATACTTGGGTTTACAGTGAAATAGACCAACATTCATCCAATAACTGCAGAGAGAGAGAGAGAGAGAGAGAGAGAGAGAGAGAGAGAGAGAGAGAGAGAGAGATTCCGACACGATAACTTGTCCACCAATAGCCATGAAACAGTACATTTCTAATTGATTTATTATACTTTATTCTAAATTATACGAATCCCACTTCCTAAATAAGATGCAACTACTGAAATTTGCACAGAGCAGATTACCATTACAGCCAAGTCTCAAAGTCTACCCTCATAATTTCTCTACAAGATAATATCGGGCGATATCTGGCAACGATTTTCTACCTTAAAAGAAACCACACAATCAAACTATATACCATCGATATATCAGACTGCCAAAGCATATGTTATACCAGCGTTTTCTACTGTAACATCAAATGATCTTACCATTTGAAAGGTCTACTGTAAACCTGAAATTATTTCTTCATGCACACACGATACCATTTCACTCGAGTAGAACACAAGAAATTGAATATCTTACCTACAAGCTACAGAAGAAAGCTCTACATCTATCCATGTTTCTTGAAGATTCCAGTGTATCTACAGTAAATTAAATTTCATGTGTGCAAGATATCTCACTTGTTTTTAATGCTTCAATTTCAATCTTCACATTAAAAGCAACGGACTAAACTTAACCTAACATGGATAAGACAACACTAAAGAAACAACGAGCTGTGAGCGTAATATAAACAAGCACATCTTTTAAAAATATTTCCGTGTTATAACTAATATTTAAATTAGGTACTTCTTATATTTCTCGTTGTAATTTAGATTCATGATAATCTTATACATAAAAAATAATATTCAACTGCATTATCGGAATTCCATCAAGTAATTTGCAGAAAGTAAATATTGCGAAAGATGTACTTCCAACTGCTGTATAAACAAAGATAAAAAAGAAAACGGACCAGCCTATAGAAAATGATTATAGGGACAACTAAAGGATCCAGTTTTCCCACTATAGGGAGCTTACTATTACATTGGACATGTATGGTTTTTATTTGTTATTATTTTGACAGCCATCGAGTATCATCTTTAAAACATAAAACAGTCTACCTTACGATAATAGATAACCAGGTATAATGAGTTTCTTTTGACAAACAAATAAGCCATGGTTCTAAACTAAAAGAAGTACGTTTTGCAATGTCCCTCTTCTTTCTAAACGAGTGAATCATTCATCCCCTAATATCTAATTCTTATTTTTCACTTAATCTACTTTATTGGTTTCTAAAATGAAAAATAAAACTATTATGAAATGGGTTGAATCTTCCAGTTACCGTGTTCACGATTCTCTTTAATAGGGATTGTATTAACCAAATCACTTGAATTTGATAATACATTAAAGCCAAAATGCACCCAAAAGAAAAATGTAGATAAAAAGGAATGATGAAAAAAAGAATGTCTTTTCCCCGAATAAACTAAAGATCTAATATTGACTTTTAAGTTTTTCATTATTGGATTAAAGTAATCATCCTATTATTGTACCATAATATAATTCTAACAAGTCGGTAGTTCCATATTTTTTGCACAACTGGTGGTATACTAGCAAGGACAAAAGGCCTTGTCACAACTTCAAAACACTAAACACACACACACACACACACACACACATATATATATATATATATAGAGAGAGAGAGAGAGAGAGAGAGAGAGAGAGAGAGAGAGAGAGAGAGAGAGAGAGACGTACCACAATCTACCACCAATGGAGTTTTATTGCTTGGGGTACATTCAGTCACACTATTCTATGTATCCATATTTCCTTTTCTCACTAGGCTATTATTACCTGTTGGAGACATTAGGCTTGCCGCATTCTGTGGATTGTAGCCAGGCTAATAATAATATGTCACGGACAAATATATTGTTCTAAAGTCTAAACAAAGGCTAAGCAGTAAAGTAAATGCGCAGAAAGAAGGGCGGATTTTGCCAAGCTATCACCCTGTCTCCCTGATCCATGGGTTTTTGAGAAGCAGTTCAAGCCGCTTTCATTCTTGCTTGGTCTAATGGTATTTGATGATTCAAGCACACGTGTACTGAATCCGTCTCCATGTCAACAGGTACACCGGGGAGAGGGGACAGAGTGAGAACCAGTATGGTGCGGTTACGTCACCTGCTACCCATAGGCGAGATAAGCCAGACACCCCCCCCCCCCCCCAGCAATGTAGGGGAAATAAGAAAGCACAGTCTGTGCAAGAACAAGTAGTTGAGTTCGAGTCCTGTTGGTGACTGGGCAACCCTCACTAGGCCCACCGGCAATGGTAAGCCTACCACGGCCATGGCGGACGTCATTGCGCCTAAGACGTCTGATAGTTTCTCTTAGTTTTATAAACTGAATCATGTAAATGTCTCCTAGTGTCCCTTCTCCCCGCGTGTGAATATTAATGTACAAGTTAAAAGTAAATTCCTTTGAATTTGACGAAATCATTTAGGAGTCAGCGAGAAACTGATTGATCTTTCGTTATGAACCCTCAAGATTTAAAGTTCTATTTCACTCGCTTTGAAGATTTCTGCTCATTTTGATTATGAAAATTAACTTTGATAATCAATCCTCTTCGAGATAAAACTCGTCTAATTCACAGCCTCCGACCATGTATTATAATGTAATTTCCCTCGCCCTTATGACAAATAATAATAATAATAATAATAATAATAACGCTTTTATATATACATATATATATATATATATATATATATATATATATATATATATATATATATATACACACATATATATATATATATGTATATATATATATATACATATATTAGTATGAAGTTTCCAAATCAGTTTAACTATAGCCTAAACCAATATATATATATATATATATATATATATATATATATATATATATATATATATATATATATATATATATATAACGGATTTTGAGTGAAGCGAAAAATCTATTTTTAGGTGAGATAGCCATGGCGTCCTGATGGAAGGTTCCTTTTTGGTAGCTTCCTTGGGTAAATAACTACTAGATATTCCCAGAGAATTTAACCACAGGTTATCACAGAATTCTAACTTCTGGAGCGAGTATCCTAAAGGTTTCCCTTTAAGACACCGTATATCAACAGGGGACGCATGTATTAACGCGCCATATAGCTATCTGCACCCCACATAGAGTTAACACTTCGATGTGGAGGGGCGGAGAATAGCTGGGGAGCCGTTCCACAGCTATACTCGTCCGTGGCTACTTTTGGTACTCGAAACTTAAACAAACGGGCGCCATTGCTAAATGACGTCACGTCCGTCCTCATCCTGACGCCAGTTGCTTGCCGATCACCATGATACAGCAGGACAGGATGGGACCTGAAAGGCTGGACGAAGTAGCAGGGAGGGTCCATCAGGATGCCATGGCTATCTCACCCAAAAATAGATTTTTCGCTTCGCTCAAAATCCGTTTTTTGGGCTCAAGCCATGGCGTCCTGATGGAAGAATACCAGAGAATCAATGTATCGTGGTAGATTTCCCCTTGTAGTGTAAGTGCCGAGGGCTTTGAATAGAGTAAGCATAGTAACCTCGATAGAGGTTCCGTGGGGCTGAAACTTCCTGCCCCCCTTGGCAGAGAAGTCCCAACGGACCATGCTGAGGATCAAAGTGGTTCTCGAAGGGCTACCCACCTTGCGGGGAGAACGTGAAGAACTCGGAGACAAGACAGAATGGTTGATATTCATATAGGAACATTCTCAATGACAGACAAGTGATGGTTAGGCACTGTATATTGTAACAAGAGAACGGTCTGGTCTCGAAGGTATAGCGCAAGTAAGTATTCAGTTAGGAATATTACATAGCATAGGTGAGTATATAATATGGATTGAACCAATTATTCTTCATCATTTTTATGAAAAAAAGGAGGGGATAATGAAACTATGACAACCATGTATTTCATAGTATAAGTAGGAGCGGATTGAGACGCACAAGTAATAAAATAGAAATTTTATTTCACAATTTCAGAATATGGTAAATAAATCCAATAAGGGATGTAAAAGTAATTTCCAATAAATTATAATGTACATAGTAATGAAAGACTTCGCTCTTGAATCTGAAAGAAAATTTCAAATTATTAGAAGGCACAGGTTCCAGAGGAACTTCAGTCTTTAATAAAGAAAAAACACATCATGCTCTAGGCATGCTGCACTCATGTGACGACTATGACATTTCACCTAGGAAAAGAACAGTCTATGAAAAAACACTAAGTGTCTCTGAATTCACTACGTATCACACGAGGGTCAACATAGGCACCCGAGGAGTTAAAGTCCCAAGTAACTCACTGTTCTATGCAGAGTTAGGTGCAGGTTTCATAACACTACCTGCGGCTACCACGAAATGTTTGACTTCATGCACTTGTTTCGCGTAATGCTTGAAGAAAACACGCGAGGATTTCCGGCCTGTGAAACTCTTGAGGCTTTCGAAATTCATGCTCTGAAAGAAATTCAGAGACGATGCGACTTTTCTAGGATAATGACCTGCGGGTGTACTGTCAGGATCCGCTCTGCGAATGAAGTAGGTGATTTTCGCTCTTAGTTGTTTCAGTGACAGGTTGCTACCCGATGTTTCTCCTTTGAAGAGTTGGCCTCCACCAAAGTCAGAAGTTCTACGAAGATAGACCTTGAGGCTCTCTACTGGACATAGAGAGGCATCTTCTTTCAGGGGGCAGATTCTCCAAGGGCCCCATCTTTTGGTGGGTAGTTCGTTTTTAGCGAGAAACGTCGGATCCGGGAAGAGGGTAAGGTCTCCTGAGTCTGTTAACAGAATGTGACCCTCGTCCCTTGATAATGCCACTATTTCGCTGACTCGGGCTCCTGAGGCAAGAGCAAAAAGAAATATAACCTTTTGAGTCAGATCCTTGAGAGGGCACGAATCGTTGTCCAAATTGGAGGCAAAATGGAGCACCTTGTCCTGGGACCAAGAGATAGGTTTTGGTGGGGGTGCTGGGCGTAGACGAGCGCATGCCTTCGGCAGTTTATTGAAGATGTCGCTGGACAGATCAATCTGGAAGGCGTACAGTAGTGGTCTAGTCAAGGCCGATTTGCAGGTAGAAATCGTGTTGGCTGCTAAGCCCTGTCCATGAAGGTGAATGAAGAAGGACATGCAAAAATCAATGGTGATTTCCGTAGGATTTTTTGCCTTGACGAAGGAGACCCATTTTCTCCAGGATGATTCTTATTGCCGTCGTGTGGATTCGGTCTTGTATTCCTCGAGGAAGTCTAGACTTTTCTTCGAGATCCCAAACCTTTTCTTCGCGGCTAGGGAGAGAAAATCATGAGATGAAGGTCCCTGACTTTCGATGATGAAGCGAAGACAGTCGACTTCTGTACTTGCTGGGAGAGAACTGGGCCCGGGAGAGGGATCAGCGTGGGTTGTAGCTCCAGGACTAGGGGGTACCAGTTGCTCCAGGGCCACTTGGGAGCCAATAGGGCCGCTGTTCCTTTGAAGGTTCTCAGTTTGGAGAGGACTTTTAGCAGAAGGTTGGTGGGAGGGAACAAGTAGATCCTGGACCATCTGTTCCAATCCAGTGACATGGCATCCACTGCTTCTGCCTTGGGGTCCTCGTACGGGGCCACATATCGAGGAAGTTGATTGTTGTCGCTCGTTGCGAAGAGATCAATCTGAAGTTCTGGGACTTGGTGAGAGATGAAGGAGAAGGATCTTGCGTCTAGAGACCATTCCGACTCTATCGGGCTTGTCCGAGATAGAGCGTCCGCCGTCACGTTGCGGAATCCTTGTAGATGAACTGCAGACAGGTGCCATTTCTTCTTCTCTGCCAGACGGAAGATTGGGAGAAGCACCTGATTTATCTGGGGCGATCTTGAGCCTTGGCGATTGAGACATCGAACTACCACCGAGTTGTCCAGGGTTAGACGAATATGGATCGAGGGAGGCGGGGAGAGTTTCTTCAGAGTTAGAAGGACCGCCATGGCCTCCAAGATGTTGATGTGAAACGTCTTGAATAGGGGAGACCATGTTCCTTGAGCCTGTTTTTGGTGGGAGTGACCTCCCCAACCCTCCAGCGAAGCGTCCGTGTGGATGTTGAGTGATGGAGGTGGGTGTTGAAGAGGGATGGACCTTTTCAGGGCCTTTGCTTCCGACCACGGCTTTAGGAGTAACCGAAGTCTGTTTGGGAGCCGTCTCTTGAGATCTCTTCGAGCGATGGATGCGGAACGTCTCCAGACTCCCGCGGCATCCTTTAGCTGTGCACGTAGCACTGGGTTTGTCACTGAGGCGAACTGTAGAGAGCCTAGAACTCGTTCCTGCTGACGTCTTGAGATCCGTTTGGATTTCAGCAATCTTTTGACAGACCCTGCTATTTCCTTCCTTTTCTTCTGGGGGATGGAAAGGCGGTGTGACTGAAGATTCCACTGGATTCCTAACCATTGGAACTTCTGAGCTGGAGAGAGGCGAGTGTTCTTTCTGTTTATCTTGAATCCCAGGTGTTCCAGAAACTGGGTGACTTTGTTGCAGGATCTTAGACAATCTTCGGGCGATGGAGCCCAGACCAGCCAGTCGTCAAGGTAGGCCATCACCTGGACGCCGCGGAGGCGAAGCTGTTGAACGATGGCGTCTGCCAGCTTTGTGAAGATCCGTGGGGCCACATTGAGGCCGAAGGGCATGGCCCTGAAAGCGTAGCTTTTCCTTTGGAGTCGAAATCCTAGGTAGGAGGAAGCGTGGTGGTTCATTGGAATGTGCCAGTAGGCATCCGCCAGGTCTATGGAGACCATGTAGGAACCTTGAGGCAGAAGGGTCCTTATCTGTTGAAGAGTCAGCATCTTGAACTTGTTGTTCGCTATGAACTTGTTGAGGGGGGATAAGTCTAGAATGACTGAGTTTGTCGGAGTCCTTCTTGGGGACGCAAAACAGTCTCCCTTGGAACCTGGTTGACTTTACCCTCCTTATCACCTTCTTGTTCAAGAGATCCAGCTCCAGCCTAGACCCTTCTTGACGATGCTGTGTGCCCAGGGATCGAAGGTCCAACGATCCTGGAATTGGCGGAGTCTTCCTCCCACCGGAAGCACTTCATTGCTTCTGGTTTCCCGAGGGTTTACTGCCTCGGCTGCTAGCTCCCCTTCCTCCTCTGCCTCTGGAGGGACGGCAAGATGCGTCTCTGCCTGCACCTCTGTTTGAGCCTCTACCTTTGGGACGAAAGTAGTTGACTGTTGCTCGAAAGCAGGGGTGAAAACCGGCGACTGTGACAAGACCGGTTGGGTGACCAGCTGAAAGGTCTGCTGTGGCTGAGCTGCCACTTGGGGAGTAGCGGATCCCGGAAACTGCCGTCTCTGTTGACGTTGCTGGGGTTTTGGTTTAGTGGGTTTCCTCTTAGGTTGAGGGCCGTTGTCCTGAGAGGATTTTCTTTTCTTCGACATGCCCCACTTGTGGAGAAGGTTCCTGTTCTCCGTGGCGGCCTTGTCGGTGATCTCTTTCACAAGGGAGGAGGGAAAGAGGTGCTTACCCCAGATGTTGGAGAAAATCAGCCTCCGGGGTTCGTGTCTCACTGTGGCACTGGAGAACACGAATTCACGACAGGCTCTACGAGCCTTCGTAAAAGCTGTACAGATCTTTTACTACGGTCGCCAAATGTGTTTTGGCGAGAACCATGTAGTAGTCAGGGACCCTAGTGTCACCGGCCATGACTTCGAGCTGTACCTAGAGGGAAATGGATGCGGCGAGCCTTTCCTTCGTGTCATGTTCCCGACGAAGGAGATGGTCATTAAGTTTCGGGAGGTCTTCGTTAAACTGACGGCCAGCGACGTCAGGTTCTAGTTTTCCTACCACAAATGTTGACTGGACATCTTTCCAGTGTCTAACATCAGGGGGAGTAGTCAGGGAGAAGGGTCTGCACTCCTCCAGTGCAGGGCAAGGTTTTCCTTCTTCCACTGCCTTATGTACCGCAGTGAAGGCCTTTTCCAAGAAGGGGAGGGTCGCATCGTCTGGTGCGACGTAGGTAGGGTGCTTCTTGCTAAGCGCCGGAAGTTTCGAGCAGGTGAAGCCCCTACTTTTCACTGTATTGGCCAGCATAGCCTGGGCCTTCGCGAGATCGAACACTATCACCTCCTTTGGTTCGGTCTCTTCTTTAGAGGCAGGTTCATATCGAAGTCGGACGTAACAGTCCGGATAAGCCTCAAAGTTCGGGAAGAATTTCACTTTTTCCAGCACAATCGAGCCGATATTTTCGCTGATGAAGATCTTGCCCGTTGTAATTGGCATGTGCTCGGCATACCTCCAGGGGTTGGTATCTGAGCATGCGGGGAGGTCCTTAACCGAAATCCGTTTCGGCTGCTTCGAACTTCCCATGTTGGTCCTGAAGAACTCATGCGTCTCGCGGAGTTTCTTATCCATGAGAGCCTCAAGCATTTTGAAGATCTCCTGGGTGTTGGATGGGGTGGGATCCGGGGTAGCAGATGTAGACGGAAGTGATACATCCGTCAGTGTAGGAGTCGGTGTGGGGGTGGAAGGTGGAGCGACCTCCTGCTCCGACTCAGGGTATTCAACCTGGTCTTCCTCATAGTCCAATTCTTCGCCCATGAGGTTCCTCTCCGTATTCTCCGACACTTCCGACATACGTTCCGCGTTGTCGGCATCCAAACGGCACTCGTGCATGGACTGAACCATGACTACGTCCGGTTCCACCATTATCTGGACGGTGGGGATCTGATCCTTGGGGACCACAGAGTCTGGGGATGCCTTCGGGAAAAGCAAGGCCCTCAAGTCTTCGGTGGCAAGGTATGGTCTGGTGGCGTTCTTTTGGAAGCCACGCACCCACTTGCGTAGCTTCTCTCGAGAAGCGTCCCTAACCTCCGCTGAAGGAGGATTGTTGAACGCTTCGACCAGGCGGTCCTTGCAGACTGTACAGTTCTGCGGGTCCCAAAACTTCAGATCGCCTTTCTTGTTGGCGCAAGGGGCGTGGGTCCTACACGCCGTGTGCCCGTAGAAGTGCGGGCGCTTCACTCCACAGAAGTTGTGGTCACACTTCACGTACTCCTCCTGTAAGAGAAAGAGAACATGAGTATATGGAAGTCATACTAATGACTTATACATTCTAAAGTTAAATATTAAAAGGTTAATTTTAACTAAATCTTAAGTAATTAATAACATTGTGATGTTAGAGAGTGGAGCGGGAAATGAAGTAGATAGACACATACTTCGTGTATCCCGCCCGGCTGATTACCGTAACCTTATCCATAGGCAATTTGTTTGTGGCCGAGGACACAAGGCAGAATTCTTCATAGATTGCCAGGGAGGCAAAGGGAATTCTAGTAGGAATTGCCTAAGATATAAATCTGGGACTGAGACCACTCAGGCCATTAAATTGGGGGTGTAGAAGACCCCATAGGGTAACGGTTTCCGGCAACCAGCCGTGCTAAGATACACTCAGCATGCTGGAAAATTGTGATATGCAAGAAGACAGCACGGCTACTAATAGAACGGTAAGACAATACCTATCTATTTATGTAGCCAAGCCATCTGGTTGCAGTGTAGGGCTATCAGCATGGTGTTGATAGCTGGGAGAAGGGGTGCAAGTCTCTTGGCGTCTCCGGAAGGTGCCGGCAGACCGGCGGAACGCCGGAGGCCACTCCAGCAGAGTTTCTGGCATTAGGGAAGACATATAGAGAAGTCAGGAGTAATGCCAGTATGGCGGCCGCCGGCACACCGGCGGGAGGTGGCGGCTCCGGCTGCCGGCTTGGTGACAGGGACAAAGGATAAGCTATAGCAAAACCGGACCGCCGGCAATGGATGCCGGTACGCCGGGGGCCGGACCGATGGACGGACAACCGAAGCTAAGAGGTATGAGGGTAGGCCATCGGCTGTACACCGACGGGAGGCGGCAGCCCTCCGGCACACGGAGGACTGTCGGCCAGGGGGGAACAAGGAATGTGTCACCAAGGGGGAGGGCGGTATCACCGACAGTAGAGGCGGCAAGGGACCAACACCAGGACAGTTAAAAGAGACAGAGGGAGGGATGTAGGGGTAAGGACACGAACCCCAAAGCATCCCACCTGAATGGGTGTACCCATGATAGGGGCTAGCCCTATCACCCAATGGCAGGGGGCCGCAGGCAGCCGGGAGCCAGAGTAGCCCAAGGGAGGGCTAGGGAACACCCAAGAGGGGGGAGAACCCCTGCGGACAAAACGCATCCAGTGGCTAACCCCATAGGACACTATGAAGGGTATATGTACCAGAGCGGACTGCACACAGGGACTCAAGATAGCCCTGTCACTCCACCCTAAGGAGGAGTTGTAGGACAGGGGACAGATGGGTATAGACTAACCTAAGTATAGGCTAGGCCATACAAGGGATAGGTGGGGAGGGGAGAAGAAGCAGGGTCTTCCATAGGGGAGGCTCTGTACCAAAGCGGCCACCAAGGAAGGGAGGACGCTCCCTAGCCTAAGGTAGGCAGCCTGGCTGAGAACGGTGCATGGGTACCATTTCAAGCAAGGCACAGAACTAGCTCCCCCCAAGGCCTAACCTAGAGCAGGGATGTTACACCCTAAGCTAGGAAGGCTGGAAGACGTATCGCAATTGCAAGGAAGGTCAGGTAACCTAACCTCAGCAATTGAGGAAGGGCAGGCCGTTCCTCATTCTCGGACGCAACCCTAAGGGGGGATCATTCCCTTAGGGAGGACAGAGAAGCGAAAGGTACTCTGGTATGAGCTTGATCCCCTTACGTGGTAGGGGGAGCAAGGCTACACAGAAGGAATGCCCTAAGGCAGGGGGTGAAGGGAGCATATAGGGGTCCTACATTTAGGTTAGGTTAGAAAGGCACACAATCAAACCTATCCCCTATATGGTCCCTGAAGGCGAAAACACTTGCATCACAGTAAACAGTATCATAAAATAATGCCACTATCTTCATAACTTAACCTAGGATCACTGTAATATATCATGCATGAACACTGATGATAGGCGCTCTGGCCTAGGGGCTAAGCTAGCGATCTAGTATGGGGTTAGGCGATGACCGATAAAAAAGCGTCAAAACACGATATATGAAGTTCCTAGCTATGAAGACTAAATAACTAATAGTATCAATTAGTTAATAAGGCCGGAATAAGCTGTTCAGGCTAGGTAAATAACGCATGCAATGTAACAGCGACGCCATAAAATGGCGTGTCCGGTAGCAGCACAGCTCTGCCAGAAAACATAAAATATCTCGAAAAGTAAAAGTTACTTTACGGTCAGAGCTTATTTAAACAATACTGGAACCTGGTACTCAACTTTCCAGAAGAAGGCGAGGCCGAGGGTAGCGACATAACGAAGATGCAAGCCGATGAAAATAGCACAAGGGAAAATCCGTCTTAGTAAGGCAAGCTACTAGTAGAAGGATGAGGAGGGACGTGACGTCATTTAGCAATGGCGCCCGTTTGTTTACGTTTCGAGTACCAAAAGTAGCCACGGACGAGTATAGCTGTGGAACGGCTCCCCAGCTATTCTCCGCCCCTCCACATCGAAGTGTTAACTCTATGTGGGGTGCAGATAGCTATGTGGCGCGTTAATACATGCGTCCCCTGTTGATATACGATGTCTTAAAGGGAAACCTTTAGGATACTCGCTCCAGAAGTTAGAATTCTGTGATAACCTGTGGTTAAATTCTCTGGGAATATCTAGTAGTTATTTACCCAAGGAAGCTACCAAAAAGGAACCTTCCATCAGGACGCCATGGCTTGAGCCCAAAAATATATATATATATATTATATATATATATATATATATATATATATATATATATATATATATATATATATACAGTATATTAGTATGAAGTTTCCAAATCAAACTAACTATAGCCTAAACCAACTTACTTGAATTTCAAAGGCCTTTCCAAATATGGAAGACGAATCTTAACCAATCTACCAGATGAATGTCAAGCAAAAAGATAATGTTTGACTATATACCATAAACAAATTCTATTGGGATTAAAAAAGATTATCCATCTTTGAAAAGGAGTATCTTTTCTTTTTTTACTGATCATTAACTAGGTTTTTTTCAATAAGAATAAAGGCTTTATTTCGACTGGGTCTTCAGGATGAGAAGGGTGTGATTGAATGGACAGAGAATAACGAAGAATGATAAATACTGCAATGGGGAATTTTCTGTCAAGAACACCCCGTACCCACCGAGAGGTAGGCGAGTGGTATTGTATTGATAGATTTCTCTGTATGTTTGTTAGCAACTTTACTCAACAACTAAAAGGCTAATTTATTTGAAAATTTCAGGAAAGAAGCATTTGACATCCAGTATAATCCACTAAATTTTGGACCTCATATGGTCAAGGTCGAGGTCTCAGTGACCCGAATGGTCAGAATAGATTTTTTTTGCTTTAACCCCCTCAAATATCCGATTTACTTGAAACCAAGACAAAAATCTTCATTTTCCGTAAAAATGCTTAGTTTTGATGACTGGCAAGTTCAAAGTTCCGGGGGGGGGGGGTCGAATTTTCAAAGTCACCTAATTTCAAAGGACCTTATCTCTCAAAAGAGTACAGAAACATATTTAGTTGATATAATTGATAGATAAAAAAAAAACAGATATGGGATTTAAATTGACACCATTGTCTTTGACCTTCTGTGACTTTGAAAGGTCAAAATCTACATCTGATTTCAGAAAGTTCAGGTTCACACTTGAAAACTATTACTGACCGATACTGCAACTCTACAACAGCATTTAAAGTAATGGTAGTGTTTTGGATAAAGTTTACGTGCGAGGACTGGGCTTTGCAGTGTCCGACAGCTTTTGTCTATTCAAAACGCAATTGACGACTTACAATATTCTTCTCTTTCTGGAATAGAGAGTCAACAAAAAGGGATGAGAAGATAAAACTTTGAATATTCCAAAAAAGAAGGGAACAGAAAAAATGGAAAAAAAATCAATGGATGTAAAAATAAAGAACTGGATCTCCCGCTATAGAAATTAAAAGAAAAAAATGGAAAAACTCAAACATAATATATTACAATCTGAAACTAATTCAATTCTATCTTACATAAGAAATGGAAGTCAGTGGATAACTAAGGATATTTTATTGTAGCAGACCGTCTAAATATTATGAACAAACAAAAGTAACGAAACTTATCGCATATCACCCTTAGATATTGTATATCAAACACAAGACAGAGAAAAGATGAATTCAATCAATTCAAATAATTGTTTCGCTTTCCAGAAACCTAAAGCACAAAAAAGACTCAGAAAAGTTTTTTTTTTTTTTTTTTTTTTTTTTTTTTTTAACAACATATAACAAGTCCACTATGTTACTACGAAATCATATTAGTTTCCAATCACAATTCACATTAATAATAAATGAAATTCAATAATATATAAAGTTAAATAGCAAACACGAACAAATAAAATCACGTTAATTAAAAATGTTATAAACAGTACACGCATAAAAGACGACCAAGAAAATAAATTACTAAGTAATTTATATTCCCTTTAATATACTGTAATTCTTGCACTTAATGAGACGAGAAAGATTAATAGGGCTTTTGCCTACGTATTCGCTTCCCATCTCGTCTCCTGGTTTCATTCACTCAACTCACACAAGACTATCCATTTGCATCCAAAAGAATTGTTATCCTCTCTCTCTCTCTCTCCTCTCTCTCTCTCTCTCTCTCTCTCTCTCCTCTCTCTCTCTCTCTCCTCTCTCTCTATATATATATATATATATATACACATTTTCCAACATAGCTTTATCTTCCTAATATAATAAACAGCAAGTGTCTGGATATATATATATATATATATATATATATATATATATATATATATATATATATATATGTATATATATATATATATATATATATACACACATTTTCTCAACATAGCTTTATCTTCCTAATATAATAAAAAAGCAAGTGTCTGGATATATATATATATATATATATACATTATATAATATATATATATATATATAAATATATATATATACATATATATAAATATATATATAGTATATATATAATATTCATACCGATGGCGCCCAGTTCTCCCCGTCCTTCGGTAGGAGAAGAATTCATACCCTGGAGAGTGGGCTGTGCATGTATGTGTGCATATATATCTAAACATTTAGCAGTCATTTTTGTCAGGTCACGTACACTAGTATTAAAGAAACGTGTATAAGAACAGTATAAAGGTAAACCTTTATTGGGAAAGGAAGTATTTTGTCAAGACGAAAGACATAGGAAATATGATTATAATGTGCCCTACAGTGGGTGCAATAGGCTGTGAAATGGAATGTGTTTATACAGTAAACCCCATTTTCCAGTAAGCACCACTCTCTAAAATAGGGAGAACGTTCCTCCTTCGATAGGCTTAAATCGATGACGCGTTCTGAGAATTTATTCTCTTTATCTTCTTTTCCATTTACAATTTATCTCAATAAAATGTTAAAAATAAACATTTAAGAGTTTATAACGATCGTCATCCGATTGTTACTGCGTCTTCAAAACCAAATCTATCCCCATTAAAAAGTTAAAAAGAAATATCTAGGCTTTGTAACGACTTTCATCAGAACTGTTACTGCGCATTCAAGTGTAAATCTATCCCTATTAAAGCGTTAAGATTAAATACTTAGACTTTTATCAATTTTCGTAAGAATTATTGCTGCTTCTTCAATTCCCAATTCCAGTGTATGGAACTCAATGTTTACCCTCGACAGCGCTGATCCGAACAGCTGTTATTTGATCTATTGTAATTACGTGAGGCAATTCACTCTTCTTTTCCTCTGTCGTTCACTCGCCTTTCTACACTCGAAGAATTGAATAGTTTTTCTTTCCTCTTCTTTTCCTCGTTTTAATGAGAATAGATTATTAAGACCTATTCAATCGGTTGATTAATGTATAACTGTAAATGTGGCGGATACGAGTTCTGTTCATGTCATCTCAGCTCATTTATTTAATTTGATTGATTCCTTTTCAAGAAACGTATTGACCATAAAACAGCCTGTACTTAACTAAGGTTTTACACACTCGTTACTAACAACCATCGTTAATCACAATAACATAAATAATAATGACATCAATAACAATAAGAACGTTCTGAAACCGCAAACACGTCTAGGAAGGAACAAAATGCGTCCCCTTCCGAGAGGTCTCTTATCCGGACCTCTGCCAAAATATAATATCTAGCCCCCTGGCCAGAGGTCAGCCTTGAGTAGGAAATCAGGTCAAAAAGGCTGGAATGTCTGGTAATCCTGTTAAACCTATCACAGCAACCAAATAAAAAAACAGAAAGAAAACAAAACTAAAAGAAACCCAAAACACAACAGAGAGCTAATAATCTTTTGGTAATTAAGATTATCACTAAGAATTTTCACATGTTAATGGTTTTCCTCTTATGATAAATTTTTACTTGAGAAAGTTTAGTTCTGGACATTTGTCTTTCACCCATGTGATCCTATATATCTCTTGGGGGGATGTTACCTACGACCTCTTCAATACGTAAGAAACAGTTGGAAATATAAAATTCCTTTGACCAAAACGATCAATATAACTATTCCTTCCCAGCATTTATATCAAAGAAGACTTCCAAATTAAGAAAAAAAAAAAAAAAAAAAAAACCTAAATCAAAATGCAAAATGAGGAAAAATTAAATAACTGAAACAATGGACGGAAAACCCCTAAACTGACCATCACAACTTATGACAATTCTCCAACATATAAACTGGATCTAAATCCTCCCACGCCAAGTTTTAAAATATACATTGACGGAAACAAACAAGCGCAACCACATATACATATACATATACATCATCATCATCACATTATTATTATTATTATTATTATTATTATTATTATTATCATTATTATTATTATTACCAGCCAAGTAGCAACCCAAGCTGGAAAATCCAGTGAGGGAAGGAAATGAGGAAATAAACTACATGAGAACTAATGAAAAATAAATATAAAATATTTTCACAATCAATAACAACGTTAAAAACAGATCAGTCATATAAAAAACTACGAACAGAGACTCATGTCAGTCTCTTCAATATAAAATCATTCGTTGCATGTTCCAACTTCTGAAGTTACAACATTACATCCCAAAATCTATACCCCAGCAACCGACTCCCCATTTCCCCGGGTGCAGCAGGTCCCAGGAATATCTCTGGTCCCGGAGACAGAGACAGACGGGCCCAGCACCATTAATCAGCGCAGTCATTACTCAAAGCAGCCTTTCCCGTCATCAAAGATACATTCCTACCATACATGGGCCCTTTCTATATATCAATCTTAATCCGGGTGGTAGCCAATATCTATTGAGTCACTGAGTATCTCTATATGAGAG
>NC_090746.1:70057314-70104277 GCF_036898095.1 Palaemon carinicauda | reverse complement strand
TAACCCACATTATAGACTAAGCGGTGATTAATCATCTAAAATGAAATGCTATCCAAACAAGGAATGACATATTAGGAATATTTTAGGTCACAGTCATTATTTATCGGTTATCTTTTGCTGTCATTTTGAGATATTACTCAGTATCCACGAATATGCTCCTCCTTATATTGGTCTGATCACGTGTTTAGTTTCTTAAATAGTATAGTTTATAAGAGTTGCTTTCATTATCTCTCTAGCTAAATCGATTTGATGTGTTTACATATTTTATATTTCATAAATGTTGGCTTCATTCTCTATCCAGATAAAGTGATTTGATGTATTTACAATTTACTTAGATTATTCATTTGAAAATGATAATTCTATGTAACGAACAACATAGTATTACTTTTAATGTAACAAGATAAAATCACCTTTTAAGGAAATGGTTCATCTTCGGCACTGGATATCTTTAAATCCACAACAACAACAACAACAAATGCACACATTTCTAGTCCTATGCAAGAGAAAATGCCACAGACATACTGAGGTTTGGCTACTTTTCATCACCACACTCAAGTGTAAATCTGCATCTTTCGCGAAACCTTTTGAAACTATTCCATAAGGACAATATTCCTTATTTCCCTCCCTTCATTACTAGAACAATAATCCTTCCTGGAACTGTTGGATCATTAATATTTCATTGAATATTTTTTTTCCTCAAATAGAATCGTTGTTGTATTCTCCTTTCCCTGTACAATATGGGAGCTGTTATTTCCAACATCATTTGAGAGAGAGAGAGAGAGAGAGAGAGAGAGAGAGAGAGAGAGAGAGAGAGAGAGAGAGAGAGGAGTATTTTCTTCCTTTAGCTATATTTAGGATCTGCTATTCAGCATCATTATATTATTTGTTATTAAAAAAAATTGAGGGAGAAAGGGAGTTTTTTCCCGTCCTTATCTATATATGGGAGCTGTTTTTACGACTGGTCGTGTGCATTATTATCATTTATTATTATTATTATTATTATTATTATTATTATTATTATTATTATGAAATTGTATATTTTTTCAAACGAGTAGGTGGCTTTGGTAATTTATGGGTATATGATACCTATCGTGTATGTAGATACTTTTTTTCTATGGTTTGAGTATTAGGATACTGAAATTTAAACCTTATAAATAGAGTTGGATTTTTAATGGTATATTCACAATGGAGTATGCAATATGGTTTAAATTAAACATTTTTTTTTTTAGTAAATTTCCTTATATTTTTAAAAAATAAGAACGTTCCATTGCACTTCTCCAAATAAGCATTAAAAAGTGACGACGGAAACGTAATTCCATTTGTGTTTCTATAATTGTATTATTTTTTATTTGCGCACCAACTTTATTTTACAAATAAATCTGAAACTATATATTGAGAATCCTTTTGGGACTTAATTGCATGACATATGAACATATCTCACAAAATGCTGTTAAAAGTATTATTATTATTATTATTATTATTATTATTATTATTATTATTATTATTATTATTATGATGATAATGATTCTTATTCTTCTTATTCTTATTCTTATTCTTATTATTCTTCTTATTATTATTATTATTCTTATTATTATTCTTATTTTTATTATTATTATTATTACTTGCTAAGCAATAACCCTTGTTGGAAAAGGATGCTAATAGCCCTTTATATACAAAAGTTAAAGGCAACAAGAATTTTCATGTTAAAAAAACAGACAATGTTACAGAGGAGAAACAAGAATGTTTTTTTCAGGTTATTTTTAGTGCGAGGGGAGAGCGAAGATACAAGCACAAAATGAACTATGTACGAACGTGCGACACACGGTTGGTACAGCGGAAAGGAAACAAGGAAAGATAAAGTATTTCAAGAACAGTATCAACATTGAAATAAATATTTCCTATATCAACTGTAAAAGCTTAGCAAAACAAAAGGAAGAGAAATTAGATAGACTAGTAGTTAACAATTAATTGCAATGTAGTTTTTTTTTATGTTGATGTGTGTAATTGTATATCGCGGATGCCAGCTATCTATAATGGTCTCTTATTTTTTTGACTAATTGTAACTGATGCTATTCCCTTATCATTATTACAACACCGAAGAGAGAACCAATGTTTATTTCACAGCCTCCCATTTGGAATAAATCCTTTATAGAATATTTTTTATTGTGTTTAAAGTTTGTTTGGATTCCAATTAATCACGCCCTAACACACGCGCGCACACACATCAGTGACATCGAGCAATTAACATTTTCCGTTTTAACACATCCATTGATATGAAATTATGAAATGATATATTAATATTCATGAGCTGGGATAGTTGCTAACGAAACGGGGAATGGTACTTGGTTAATAGATTGATATATGCATTCTGAAGAGGGTAAAAGAGATTATATTATTATTATTATTATTATTATTATTATTATTATTATTATTATAATTTTATAGATAAGCTACAACTCTAGTTGAAAAACAGGGTGCTATAAACCAAAAGGCTCCAACAGGGAAAATAGCCCGTTGAGGAAAAGAAATAAAGAAATGAATGAACTAAAAAAAAGCAACGAGCAATTAATAGAAAATATTTCAAGTAAAATAACAACATTAAGATATCCTCATGCTGGAAGATATACGAAAGAGATGGAAGCTCGTGGTAAAAGGGAGAGAGGAAAACCAAGAAGGAGATGGCGTGATTGTGTAGGGGAAAATTTGCTATGGAAAAGTATTGACGAAAACAAAGCAAAGAACAGAAATTGATAGAGACGACTCTTTCATAACGGCGACCCCATATGCAAATGGGTTAAAGCTGAAAAGACAAAAAAGAAAAAAGAAAAAATATCGTTTTGTGTTGAGCCATCGAAATGCGTTTACATAATTTTTCAACCAGCTATTTTTCCTTGAGATTATGTTCTTCTAAGAGAAAGCAAACTGGAAAAAAAGTAAATACTTGCTTTTTTCCATTACATTCATTAGTTTTCTCTTTATTTATTAGATTTTTTTTTCCTGTTCCTCGAGGTATCAACAAATTCTCATTTGAGCATGTTCATTTACTATGCTTTCAGGGTAAGAGATTCTTGCTTCAAGATACATTCATTATTCTTGGTTTAGAGAAAGCGTCAGTTGCTTCTCCAAGCGAAAACAGTGCTTTTATATTGTTTCCTTTTTGTGAAAACCATGCAGTGATGTGTTGGGTTATTTATGATTGTTTCAGCGTTCTTCATTTGCAGTTAAGGTATACAGAGGAATTTTTATTTGCAGTTTCTCTCTCTCTCTCTCTCTCTCTCTCTCTCTCTCTCTCTCTCTCTCTCTCTCTCTCTCTCTCTCTCTCTTTCTCTCTCTCTCTCTCTCTCTCTCTCTCTCTCTCTCTCTCTCTCTCTCTCTCTCTCTCTGTTTCATATTCTTTCTATACAAATAGCATTATTTATTTTCAGACAATTCTATAGAAACAAAATATTTGTATACCTCCGAAAAGACATTCTGTAAATCCACGAATCCATTGCCCTTTCTTCCTACAAATTTTCTCTGATCCAGATAGATAATATAGATATGGTGTACAGTAATGTTTCTTGACACGTTTTCGTATTGGATTATTACTAATTCTTTTAAAAACAAATTAGTAAAGGTTAGTAATAACTTATCCTCATTATACAAAGAAGTTTGGTTTTAAACGTGTATTATGAGCTAATGTTTTCGTTTATTTTTTTGTTTGGTTTTATTTTTTTTTAAACATCCTTTGTTAGCTAGTTTTTATTTGCTATTTTTTATTTGGTTTATTTTCGTAACATCTAAAGGATTTCCAATTTATTTATTTATTTGAGACTTTTATTAAAACTGCCATTAGTAATGTTAAGATTTATCTGATTGTGTTGCACCAGTTCATTAATTCCTTCATTTTTATTCTTTCAGGTATGTTGATCATTAACTCCTAAACGGCAATCATAGCTATGGAATCAAAAGGTAATGCCTGTATTTTCACTTTTAGTTTGTGTTCAGTTATCAGCTGATATTGATCTTTGTTTATTGTTTATTCAAGAAAGCATCCTCACTTCATTTACCATTGTATGCAACTGTTCATTATGGTTCTATGTATGTCATGTATGCATATTGTTATTCAAATACTCACTTAAAAACTATTGGTCCCTTAAAACAAGAATTTTAATATTTGTGAACAAGTTCTTTGCCTCATCTTGTACTCCAATGTTCGAGAGAGAGAGAGAGAGAGAGAGAGAGAGAGAGAGAGAGAGAGAGAGAGAGAGAGAGAGAGAGAGAGAGAGGTTGTTCTAAAGCTGTGGTATTTTAAAATGTTTGGAGGGTTAAAATGTCCGATGTTTGATTGATTAATAATGTTTTTGAAGATTAAATATGACTTTCCCCTTCGGAATTCAATAGCTATTTTATGACGATAATCTCTCTCCATACTACGTACGTATTACTTCATTCCCTGAATTCAATTTTCTGTCATTACATTTTTTTACACAGCAACCCATGAAACCGCCAGAATCCAATATATATTTTTTCCCCGACTCATATGTGGTTTAGCGCAAAATTCCTGTAATGCCTCACTCGTCTGAAACATAAATGAAGCATGTTGGGACCCCTAAAAGAGCAAAGCGTTTGTATAGACATTCATCTTTTCCTCCCAAATAGCGCTGAAATACGCTGGCTCTGCTCAGACTCACGTCGGCCATTTTTCATTTGACCTGCGAGCTCAAAAAAGTGATGTTTGTTCGATGGATCATTGTTTCGCATCTACAAAAAAGAATGGTGGGATTTTGACCAGTAGTAAACCCCCCCCCCCCCCTCCCAAAAAAAAAATAAATACAAAAAAAAATCCTTTGGTTTGGAAACTTGTTTTCATAAGCTCTTTGCATGATTTATTATGACTTTTTTAATGTTTAGGTAAACTTGAATTCTAGAATACGTGTACAGAGAGGTAAATTTATACATGAAATTTATGTTACTGATGTTTATCATTGATATTTATATCCTAAGCTTATGGATTCTGTACGTTATGATCTATCTTACTTTCAATAGCAATGTTTTCATCATTTCTGTTTCTAAATTAACCGAAGAATATTAATAACCTGGCGATAAATGATGATAAATATTGTCTCATTCAGCTACTGGCAATAATGAAATACCTAGTTAGTTAGCATTATTCGGAGGAACATGTTGGGTGGGGGGTGGGGGAGTGTATCGAGAATGAGGCAGATAATTAAATGTCGAGGTAAGGTGAAGGATGATATGGAGAGAAGAGGTTTGATGGAAGAGGATGCCTTTGATAGAAGGTTTATTGGAGAGGGCGCATCAGGCAACCGATCCCTTATCGTAAGGATAACGCTGGGAAAGAAAAGGAAGATTCTAAGCTTTATTTATTCATTATTTAAAAAAGAAAAAAAAATCAATTCTTCTTCATCTCCAGATAACTGGAAAGTCAAATGGAAAATCCAGTTCTCAAAAATCCTTATTATATTTACCAAATCAATGTTTACCTTAGTTCAAGGTCTTACGAAAAAAGTGTATTATTCAACATATATTTTTATACACAATATGGCAATTTCAAATATTGAAACAGAACGTATTTGAATATGAAAAACAAACATGTTTCACATCCATATTTAGTTATGTAATTCAATGTTCAATGGGCTTTTTATTTATATAAATTTAATGAAATGGAATATTTTTTCATATTTTTTTGTTTTGAGTCTATTTGGGAAATTATATAAAATGTATCAATGCTGAGGTTTTTTAATAATAAAATCTCTCTCTCTCTCTCTCTCTCTCTCTCTCTCTCTCTCTCTCTCTCTCTCTCTCCTCTCTCTCTCTCTCTCTCTCTCTCACTTCAGTTTGACGTGTACTACAGCATACAGAAATTTTCTTGCTATTTACAATATTATAAAAAATAACTTTTATTCTTTGATTTTTCTCCAAGATTAATAATATAATTGTTTCATTATCTTTATTTCCATCATTCCGAATTAAGTTGATCATATCTTTTTCTTCTATTTTTAATTGAATTGGGATCTAAATTTCCAAGCCGTGTCAGCATTATTTCCTAAATGGATCTGACATCTGTCAGCGAAGCTTCATCGGTAGTCTTAATCGCATTACGAATCTGGCATCAGATTCTATTCCCTGACTGATTCCTCGTAGTGGGAGGAGTTAGCGCCGTCAGTGGACGCAGAGAGGCCTACTGTAGACACTGGTAAAGCGTTTTTGTAGTACTGTATCCTTTCGTCCCTCCGCCCCCCCAAAAAAGATCTTCCCCACTTGTTTTGTCTTCGTTTCTTCCATCATGATGTTCAGTCTTTTTCAGTTTTTACTACTTGTATCAACTGCCGGGTTTTCTATTGCAGCCTTGAATGGTCTCCCTGGTACCCAGCGATAACTCATATGACCGAAATACATAGATACTAACCAAGATCTTTCCTGAGTGATTACCAGATAACTGAGATAAACAATAAGTTTGATCAAGTTTGATCAAGTTTGATTCTTGTGTTGATTTTGCAAAATGTGATAACTGTATTATAAATTATTATAAGAGCCATTCTAAATAAGCATGGGGTGTTTATTTCATCAGTAAATCAGTCATTACCGTGATTATTCAAATGAGGAGAGTTTCAAGGAGTTCCAAGGATTTTGGATGTCTTAGAGACGTTTTAACCCATTCCCTGAGACCTTATTTGAGAGTTTATAATCTTGTCTAACTTATTCTTGAATTCGCTTAACGTGATACTGTGCACTACATCCGCTGAAGTCTGTTCCATGAATTTGCTATTTTGTACGTAAAGAAATTACCACATTGAGTGGTGCTGTATCTATTTAATTCCAGGTTGTATCCGTTACTACTAGACAGAGAGAGAGAGAGAGAGAGAGAGAGAGAGAGAGAGAGAGAGAGAGAGAGAGAGAGAGAGAGATCGTTCAGAATCGTAAACAAATTGTTATAAAGTTTGTTTGTTAAAGTCTCTTATTGAAATTAAAAACAATTATGAGATACTTGAGTAAAACTTCATCTTTGGAAACTTTCTCCTCGCAAGGAATAAAAATTTTCATAATTAATTAGATTCCTATTAAAGAAGAAAGTAAAGCTGATTTCTCCGCCTGAACTATTCCTTTCCAGAGTTGGGTTTTACAAACACCATTATTCATTCCTTTCATCCAAAATTGAATTACACTTTCTCGGGTTGTACGGGTTCCCTGAATTTTAAGCTTTCTTGGCACAAAAGAGATTTTGAGTAAACATCATTAATTTTCCCCAAAGGGAAAATCAGGATACTCACCTCCTTCTTGATATTTTTCCTCTTAGTTTTATTGTTGAGAATTTGGGTCGTTTTTCCTTTGGTTAAATTCAGAGTTTTTCTTCTGGGTACTTAAGTGTAGAGGGCTTGATTATTATCATTGGCCTTAATATTGTACGGAAAGAGATGAACTTTCTTATTGATTATATACATACATACATACATACATACATACATATATATATATATATATATATATATATATATATATATTATATGTATACACACATATATATATATATATATTGTATATATATTATATATGTGTGTATATATATGTATACATATATATATATATATATATATATATATATATATATATATATATATATATATATATATGTATATATATATATATACATACATATATATATATATATATATATATATATATATATATATATATATATATATATATCCGGTCACGTTTAGCTTTCCAGGTCTCTCGGGAAGGGGGGGGGGGGGAGTAATCATACCTAGGTTTTTCATGTTTGTGCATATTTAAGCATTAAACCGTCATTTTTAACGGGTCGCGTAAACCAGTATTTATATATTCGATAATTACTATAGCTTTAATTTATTGTTTTATTCAAGTTTACAAGGTCATTACCATCCATAGATTCATGGTATTCAATAATTATTTTTAGTTTTGTTATTATTTATGAGTGACATTTTGTAAACAAGAATTGGTTTTGAAGCCCTGACCATTAATTTCCAAACCTATTTATATTTCAATGCTGGAACTTGTTAAGGATAAACCTTGCAGCAAAAGAAACTGTACCATCGTTTTTACTTTCTGAAATATTCCATGGAATGAGATAAAATATTTGTCAACATCGTACACATTTAAGTAGAGCAGAAGGCGCAGAGTAAAGACACTTTTATCATTTATATTGTATTGTTATGTGTTCCTCTAATGCGAATATATGTTCCATTATCTTCCATCGTCACTTTATGACAACACTTAATGGCACCACATGTTTTTATCTTGACATTTAGGGAGCTGTATCGTAGCATTGTATCCTCGATAACGAGGCTTCTTGAGATTCGGCTCCTTAGTTGTTCTATTTCCCACTAGATGGTAGTGGCGTCGTCTTTTCATTTGTTTCTAGAATGGGGTTTTCACACCAGGAGATTCCGTTCTTGTGTTTTTAGATCGTAAAGGAGCCAAGCGGGAAACTTTTCATGTTATTTTGAAATTATTTTGTTTTTTGTTTGTTTATTTATTGTTTTGTTTCGGAGTTTGTTAGTATTTAAAATGACGTCTTTTTGCTGTCTATTATATAATGAAGGTGTTTTCAGAAGTTGGGCAAAGACACGCAGATTAGATTAGCTTTTATTTCTTTAGATTATCTTTAGTCCACAACACGAAACCAGATTTTTTTTTAACGTTATCTGAAGTTAATGTATCATTTGATATTTCAATCTACTATATAGATATTCTAAACAAGTCTATCTCGATATTTTTATTTTATTGTGTAAGAAAAACTCACTTTACATCTGCATTCACTAAAAACAAAGGTAAATCATTGATTTTGGTAAGTCTCATATTTATCAAGGTCGAGAGACAGTTTTTGTTAATGTGAAATCTATCATACAAATTTTTGAAATCACAGATTTGGGTTTATTGTAATATTCTTTTCCTCGAAGGATACGTCTCCAATGGCTTTGATCATCTTCTAATTATTATCCTCATCTTATTTTCACCTCTTTTCTCATCCTTCATTGATACTCCCATCCCGGTTTTACTTTCTTTGGTTTTGAGTTTTTGGACTTGAGCCCAAATGGTTCAATATCCATGGTAAAAACAAATGTTTTTTCCTGCTACTTGATTTTCATCTCTCTCTCTCTCTCTCTCTCTCTCTCTCTCTCTCTCTCTCTCTCTCTCTCTCTCTCTCTCTCTCAACTTTTCATTATCGTAATTGCTATGTTGAGCATCGCTGTAGCTAATCAGTTTTGGTAAAAAAGTGAAAGTTGATAGCAGGATCATTTTCCTTTAAGTGTATGTGTGTGTTTGTGTGTGTGTTTGTGCTGGGATCCTCAGATCCCCAATTCTCAATCAATCGCTATGAATAGAATAATCACATCGCTGTTTTTCTTACCTTTTCGTTCGTAGGTGAATCTCTCTTTTTATTGCTTATTTTAATTAAACATTTTCATTCGTTACATATAAAAAATGCATAGTAGAGAAGGGTAGGTGTTATACTTAACAATTTACTATCATTAATGATTATCCAATATCGTTGTAGGGGAATTGGATAATAAATTTACATCGTGTATGCTGCGTTGTCTCATTAATTCAGTCAATTTTCGATATAGCACCTTAATCCGACATATTTTTTTTTTCACATATTAAAAATGGATTTTAGATATCCTAAATTTGAAAGCTTCATAAAATTTTTAATGAGCATTTTGATTTACGTTAAAGTAATGATATACTGTGAAATTAAAACCCATTTAAAAGAAAAGGAATAGCCAGGTTGGTCTTTCGCTTGTAATATTTTTCATGTAACATAACAGAAGATTTCGTTTCTACGTCTTCAGTAGAATCATTTAGATACTTTTTAGAATATTCCGTTGTTGTATAAATGAGAAATATTTGTGGAAGTCGTGATTGTATTGGTTTCTTTGTATCATTAGATATTTGATATAGACACAAGATTTATCAGTTAAATGATAGTTTTACTTTTGGTTGTTCATCTTTTCATTCATTTCCTCGCTCTTATGAATAATCATTCTGAAATCCTGATGACGTCACTTTTTCTTCATGATGAAGATAAAGAAAAACGAAAGGAAATGAGAATGCTGCATTGGAAGAGCACAAATCGATATGGAATATTGCGTTTTTCTTCAATGATACCCCCCTCTCTCTCTCTCTCTCTCTCTCTCTCTCTCTCTCTCTCTCTCTCTCTCTCTCTCTCTCTCTCTCTCTATGGTACAAGACTAGGGGGAGCACATCGGCTTCAAAAAGAATAGGAAGATAAGGTCCTATCCAGGTGCCAATGCACAGAAGATAGAAGAAATAGTTAATAAAACTACAACAGAGAACAAGAATACCGCTATCATTGTTCAGACAACCGGAAACGATTTATACTTTAGAAAGGATGGTGGTGGCCAAACAGAACCTTTGCTTAAACAGCTAGAAAAAACTGTTAAAATGGTTAGAAACAAGACAAATAATACTATAGTGTTTGGTGTTCAACCAATTCACCCTCAGTAAGGCCATAGGGGTAAATGAATGGCTCAAGTCCACATACCAGAAAAGACTTGAATTTGTAGAAATTTGTAATACTTTCTACGGAAAAGAAAATTATACAAAAGAGATGGAATACACTTTAGTGAAGAATGCAAGATAAAATACAGAAACCAACTTGATCTCAACCTGTACAATTACTTAGGGAACACAGTAGAAAAAGAACAAACTCGACATTTAGACAATCCACTAACAAAATAGAGGACATTTGGCAGAAAACTATAAAATAATGCAGGTAAAAGTAAAACTAAAACACCGTAAATCAAGGATACTAGCAAAGCCACAGAGGAAAAGAAAAAAAAATATTAAATTTCCTCAAAATGGCTCAATTTAATGCTCAGTCTGTTAGAAACAAAATATTTCAGGGCAATGATAGCTTGGTAGGAAGTAGATGTCAAAGGCATTACCGAGCCTTGGATTCAAGGGGGAAAAAAAAAAAGAAGAATTTTAAAGGAGAATACGAAATCCCAGATTGCAAGCTTTTCAAGAAGGATCGCCTTAAAAAAATGTGGAGGGGCAATGTTCTATGTTCAAAATCACCCAAACCTAATAGAAATTGAATTAGAAACCTAATATGAAGTGATAGGTGCAACTATTAAAACCATAGGAAAAAACATGTCCATGCTAGAAAGATACAGATCACCACATCAATCGCAAGAGCTGTAACCCACGAACAGATTACTTAATTCTGGGTAATGAAATAGAAAATGTAGACCAGGAGGAAGATCTCGGCATTATTGTTAGCAAATATTTCAAGTTCACCAAATCGAGCATAAAAGCTGAAAAGTTTATACAAAAACTAATTGGTAACAAAGAAGCAATTCAAATACAGAAACACTACTTCACCAGAACACATCACTTGTAAGACCCCATCTAGAATACAGAGTCCAAATCTAGGCTCTTCAAGTATTTAGAAGGATATAGATAGACTGGAATCAGTACAAGCTAAAGCCACCAAAATAGTGCCAACATTCGGACAATTTGGATAAAGACGGAGGGTGGAACGTTTAAACTTATTTGATTTACAAACTCGACGACAAAGGGGACAGTTAATAGAGGCATTCAAAATTTTTAAAGGAATAACAAATATAGATTGCCACAATTTATTCACGCTTAGCACAAATCAGTCCAGAGGTAACAGATACAGGGTGGAATTGAAAAGACATAACACAACTCAATGTGGTAATTTCTTTACATACAAAATAGCAAATACTGTTCATGGAACAGACTTCCAGCGGATGTAGTGAACAGTAACACGGTAAACAAGTTCAAGAATAAGTTAGACAAGATCATATAAAAACCTCTAAACCTTCAAACCAAATGGCTCTATTCATAAGCAAATTGAGTCTCCCCGGATGGACTAAAAAACGGATTTTGAGCGAAGCGAAAAATCTATTTTTGGGTGAGATAGCCATGGCGTCCTGATGGAAGGATCCTATTTGGTAGCTTCCTTGGGTAATCACTACTAGGATTTTCCCAGAGAATTAAACCACAGGTTATCACAGAATTCTAACTTCTGGAGTGAGTATCCTAAGGGTTTCCCCTTAAGACATCGTGTATCAACAGGGGACACGCATGTATTAACGTGCCACATAGCTATCTACACCCCATATAGAGTTAACGCTTCAATATGGCGGACAGAGAGCGGCTGGGAGCTGAGCCGCAGCCAATCTAGATGTGGCGATATCGGTACTCGCGATGTAAACAGACGGACGCCATTGCTTTTGATGACGTCACGTCCGTCCTCATCCGTAAGTCTGGAGCTCGCTCATCACCATGATACAGCGGCGCAGGGCGGGACCTGATAACAGACAGGGCGGGTCCATCAGGACGCCATGGCTATCTCACCCAAAAATAGATTTTTCGCTTCGCTCAAAATCCGTTTTTTGGGCTCAAGCCATGGCGTCCTGATGGAAGAGTACCAGAGAATTAGTGTATCGTGGTAGACTTTTTCCCCTTTATAAGTGAGTGCTAAAACATTGAGCCGAAAGCATAGTGGTCTATACTAGAGCTACCGTGAGGCAGTTGCCTTCTTGCCCCCCTGGCATGGAAGTCCCCACGGGCTATGCTGAGATCAAAGTGGTCATGGGAAGGCTATTCATATAGGCTGAAGGAACAATGAGATCCAGAAGATAAGTCAGAGCGATTTGGTATTCGCGTCGAAACAAACTTGAAGAAGTGGTGGTTGTACACTTCGTGCATGGAGTTGACTCATCTTCATAACTGAGTAAGTATTCGCTAAGGAAACTTACTTGCTCTATATAAATAAATGCCCGGAGTAAATCCTGGCATTTTCCTTAACCAAGAATAAAGGGTAATAAAACTATGACAATTAGTATATTTCATAGTAAGAAAGGAGCAAGGGAGACGCACAAGTAATAAAATAGACATTTTATTAGATAATTGCAGGTAAATCAATACATGTCATGCAATAAATAGTAAAAAAACATTTACATTGATAAAAATGTACATAGTCATAAAGGCGTGCTCTTGAGTCTGAAAGGGAAGAATCAAGTATTAGTAGGCACTCGTTCTACGGAACGTTAGTCTTTATGTAACACACGTCATGCACGTGGCATGTAGCACTCATGTGGTAATCTACTATGACATTTCACCTGAGGTAAGAACAGTTAAAGAAAGCACAAGGTGGTTTCTGCTTCACTACGTATCACTTGAGGGTCAACATAGGCACCCGACGAGTTAGAGTCCCTAATAACTCACTGTTCTAAGCAGAGTTCAGAGCAGGTTTCATAACACTACCTGCGGCTACCACAAAATGTTTCACTTCGTGCACTTGTTTCGCATAATGTTTAAAGAAAACACGCGAGGATTTCCAGCCTGTATAGTTCTTGAGGCTTTCGAAATCCATACTCTGAAAGAAATTCAGAGACGAAGCGACTTTCCTAGGATCATGACCAGCGGGTGTACTGTCTGGATCCGCTCTGCGAATGAAGTAGGTGATTTTAGCTCTCAATTGTTTCAGTGACAGGTCGCTGCCCGATGTTTCTCCTTTGAAGAGTTGGCCTCCACCAAAGTTTGAAGTTCTATGAAGATAGACCTTAAGGCTCTCTACTGGACATAGAGAGGCATCTTCCTTCAAGGGGCATATCCTCCACGGGCCCCATCGTTTGGTAGGTAATTCGTTCTTTGCGAGAAACGTCGGATCAGGGAAGAGGGAGAGGTCTCCTGAATCGTTGAAAACGATATGTCCCTCTTCTCTAGATAGTGCCACTATTTCGCTGACTCGGGCTCCCGAAGCTAGAGCGAAGAGAAATATAACTTTCTGAGTCAGGTCCTTAAGAGGGCATGAATCATTGTCCAAGTTGGAGGCGAAGTGGAGAACTTTGTCTAGAGACCAAGTGATTGGTTTCGGAGGGGGTGCCGGTCGTAAACGGGCACAGGCCTTCGGTAGTTTGTTGAAGATGTCGCTAGACAGATCTATTTGGAAGGCGTATGACAAAGGTCTAGTCAAGGCCGATTTGCAAGTAGAAATCGTGTTGGCTGCCAAGCCTTGTCCATGAAGGTGAATGAAGAAGGACATGCAAAAATCTATGGTGATTTTCGAGGGGTTCTTTGCCTTGACGAAGGAGACCCATTTCCTCCAAGACGATTCGTATTGCCTTCTCGTGGATTCGGTCTTGTATTCCTCGAGGAAGTCTAGACTCTCCTTCGAAATCCCAAACCTTTTCTTAGCGGCTAGGGTGAGAAAATCATGAGATGAAGGTCCTTGATTTTCGATGATGAAGCGAAGACAGTCGACTTCTGTATTTGCTGGGAGAGAACTGGGTCCGGGAGGGGGATCAGCGTTGGCTGCATCTCCAGGATCAAGGGGTACCAGTTGCTGCGGGGCCACTTGGGAGCCACTAGAGCTGCTGTCCCTTTGAAGGTTCTCAATTTGGAGAGGACTTTCAGCAGAAGATTGGTGGGAGGGAACAGGTAAATCTTGGCCCATCTGTTCCAATCCAAGGTCATGGCGTCCACCGCTTCCGCTTTGGGGTCCTCGTACGGGGCTACATATCGAGGAAGTTGATGGTTGTCGCTCGTTGCGAAGAGGTCGATCTGGAGTTCTGGGACTCGGTGAGAGATGAAGGAGAATGATCTTGCGTCTAGAGACCATTCCGACTCTATCGGGTTTGTCCGAGATAGAGCGTCCGCTGTCACATTGCGGAATCCTTGTAGGTGAACTGCAGACAGGTGCCATTTCTTCCTTTCTGCCAGACGGAAGATTGTCAGGAGCACCTGATTTATCTTGGGCGATCTTGAGCCCTGGCGATTGAGACAACGCATTACCACAGAGCTGTCCAGGGTCAGGCGAATGTGTATCGACGGGGGCGGGGAGAGTTTCTTCAGCGTCAGAAGAACCGCCATGGCCTCCAAGATGTTGATGTGAAACGTCTTGAATAGGGGAGACCAAGTGCCTTGAGCCTGTTTTTGGTGGGAGTGACCTCCCCAACCCTCCAACAAAGCGTCCGTATGGATGTTGAGAGATGGAGGTGGGTGTTGGAGAGGAAGGGACCTTTTTAGGGCCCTCGCTTCTGACCACGGCTTTAGAAGAAGTCGAAGTCTGCTTGGGAGCCGTCTCTTGAGGTCTCTTCGAGCGATGGATGCGGAACGTCTCCAGACTCCCGCTGCATCCTTTAGCTGTGCACGAAGCACTGGGTTTGTGATCGAGGCGAACTGTAGAGAGCCTAGAACTTGTTCCTGCTGGCGTCTTGAGATCCGTTTGGATTTTAACAGTCGCTTGACAGACCCTGCTATTTCCTTCCTTTTCTTTGCTGGAATGGAAAGGCGGTGTGACTGAAGATTCCAGTGGATGCCTAACCATTGGAACTTCTGAGCTGGAGATAGGCGAGACTTTTTCGCGTTTATCTGGAATCCCAGGTGTTCGAGAAACTGGGTAACTTTTCTGCAGGATTCTATACAATCCTCGGGCGAGGGCGCCCACACTAGCCAGTCGTCGAGGTAGGCCATCACCTGGACGTTTCGGATGCGGAGCTGTTGTACTACTGCGTCCGCTAGCTTTGTGAATATCCGAGGGGCCACGTTGAGTCCGAAGGGCATGGCCCGGAAGGCATAGCTTTTCCGTTGGAGTCGGAATCCTAGGTAGGAGGAAGCGTGATGGTTCATTGGTATGTGCCAGTATGCGTCCGCCAGGTCTATCGAAACCGTGAAAGACCCTCGAGGCAGGAGGGTTCTGATCTGTTGAAGAGTCAGCATCTTGAACTTGTTGTTCGATATGAATACGTTGAGGGGGGATAAGTCCAGAATGACTCTGAGTCTGTCTGAGTCTTTCTTGGGGACACAAAACAGTCTCCCTTGGAACCTTGTGGACTTCACCCTTCTTATCACCTTCTTGTTCAAGAGGTCTAGCACATATTCTTCCAGGAGGGGGGTTGAACGTTGGAAGAATTGCTGGAAGGTTGGGGGTGGTTGCGCCCAGCTCCAGCCCAGACCTTTCTTGATGATGCTGTGTGCCCAGGAGTCGAAGGTCCAACGATCCTGGAAGTGGCGGAGTCTTCCTCCCACCGGAAGCACTTCATTGCTTCTGGGGTCCCGAGGACTTGCTGCCTCGGCCGCTAGCTCCCTGTCCTCCTCTGCCTCTGGAGGGCCGGCGAGAGGAATCTCTGCCGGAACCCCTGCCTGAGCTTCTACCTTTGGGACGAAAGGTAGTGGAGTGCTGCTCGAAGGCGGGGTTGAAGGCCGGTGATGAGGACAAAACCGGCTGTGGGACCAACTGAAAGGTCTGTGGCGGCTGAGCGGCCACTTGGGGAGTAGCGGGTGCCGGAAACTGACGTCTGTGCTGACGTTGCTGGGGTCTATGCTTCGACTGCTTCCTCTTAGGCTGAGGACCGTCATCCTGAGAGGGCTTTCTCTTCCTAGACATGCCCCATTTGTTGAGAAGGTTCCTGTTCTCAGATGCGGCCTTGTCTGTGATCTCTTTCACTAGATCAGACGGGAAGAGGTACTTGCCCCAGATGTTGGAGGAAATCAGTTTCCGGGGTTCGTGTCTGACAGTGGCACTGGAGAACACGAATTCTCTGCAGGCTCTACGAGCTCGCATGAAGTGGTACAGATCCTTGACTAAGGTTGCCATATGAGATTTGGCAAGGACCATGTAATGGTCAGGGACTCTGGTGTCGCCAGCCATTACGTCCATCTGGACCTGGAGAGTGAGAGATGCTGCCAGCCTCTCCTTCGTTTCCTGTTCCCTACGAAGGAGGTGATCGTTTAGCTTGGGGAGGTCCTCATTAAACTGACGTCCAGCAACGTCAGGATCTAGTTTGCCCACTACGAAGGTGTGTTGCACATCCTTCCAGTGTTTGGTGTCGGGCGGGGTGACTGCGGAGAAAGGTCTGCATTCCTCCAATGCAGGGCAGGATTTCCCTTCTTCTACAGCCTTAAAGCAGGCAGCGAAGGCCTTTTCCGTGAAGGGTATCACCACTTCATCGGGCGCAACGTAGGTGGGGTACTTCTTGCTCAGAGCCGGAAGTCCAGAGCAGGTAAAGCCTCTGCTCTTAAGCGCTTTGGCAAGCATAGCCTGGGCCTTCGAGAGATCGAACACTATTTTCTCCTTCGGTTCGGTCTCTTCCTTTGAGGATGGTTCTGAACGTAGACGGACGTAACAGTCCGGATACGCCTCAAAGCGGGGGAAGAACTCCACTTCTTCCAGGGGTATGGAACCGATCTTATCGCTGACGAAGATCTTGTCGTCAGCGATGACCATATGCTCGGCGAATCGCCACGGATTGTCGCTCGAGCATGCGGGGAGGTCCTTGATGGAGATTTTGCGAGATTCCTTGGAACCTCCCATCAACCGAATGATCTGGTGAGTTTCTTGGAGCTTCTGCTCCATCACGGATTCAATGAGCCGAATCATATCCTGTGCCGTAGGTAGAGGAGTCGTGGTGGAGGACGTAGACGGGAGAGACACTTCCGTCGGTGTAGGAGTAGGAGGGGGGATGGAGGGAGGGGCATCCTCCTTATCGGACTCGGTATACACTACCCGGTCCTCTTCTTCATCATCCTCCCCTTCACCCTGGGCCATAAGGGTTTTCTCGGTGTCCTCCGAGATCTCTGACATGCGTTCATCATGTTCTGAATCCAGGTGACAATCATTCATGGACTGAGCCATGACAACATCAGGTTCCACTGTAATCTGGACTACAGGGATCTGTTCGACTGGGACCACTGAGTCTGGAGAGGCCTTTGGGAACAGCAAAGACCTCATTTCTTCTGTGGCTAGGTATGGTCCAGTGGCGTTCTTCTGAAAGCCACGTACCCACTTGCGTAGGTTGTCCCGAGCAGTGTCCCGAATCTCCGCTGAGGGAGAATCATAGAATGCTTTCTGTAAGCATTCTTGGCAGACCGAACAGGTGGTGGGGCCCCAGTACTTGAGATCCCCTCTCTTGTGAGCACAAGGGGCGTGTGTCCTACACGCCGTGTGTCCATAGAAGTGTGGCCGACGGACCGCGCAGAAGTCGTGGTCACACATGACGTACTCCTCCTGAAAAAGAAAGAGACGATGAGTATTGTAGAGTCATAATATGGCTCGTATATAAAGTTAATTATTAACAAGTTAATATTAACTTAAATTAATTGTGATGCACAGAAGGGTGGGTGAAAGGAGACAGACGCATGCCTCGTGTAACCCGCCCGGCTGGTTGCCGTAGCATCGGACAGTCCCAGGTGGCCGTAGGCCTCCATGGAAGGTGTCTTGATAATGGGAATTCCATCTAGAATAACCATATTATAGACTAGGCTTGAAATCTTATCAAGAAAGTCTGGGGATCATGAGATCCTAGTAAGGTTCCGGCAACCAGACGTGCCAATTACACGTAGCGTGCTGGAAAGATGAAACACGCAAGAAGACAGAGTGAAAACTGAACAAAATGTACGATTCCGTACCAGTTTGTCTGCGTTAACAAGACGTCTAGGTGCGGTTTTTAGGAGCTATCGCTAGTAAACATAGCTGAGAGAAGGGGTGCAAGGCATCTTGCCGCCTCCGGACGGGTCCGGCATACCCCCGGCACGCCGGAAGCCGCTCGAGCAGAGTTTCTGGCATTCAAGAATGATCATTCTATGGTCAAAAGAAGCCAGGGTGGCGGCAGCCGGTAGCGGCGGCCGCCGGCAAGGAGCGGCGGTTCCGGCAGCCAGAGGCAGTCGGAGGGTGACAGGGGTAAGGATAAAGGAGCATAGCCGGGGCCGGGGGCCGGCTGCTAGTGCCGGCACTCCGGGAGGGGTCGGCAGTGTGCCGAGGCTATGAGGGAATGGAGAGGCCACGGCGGTAAGCCGGCGGCCGGCGGGGATCCCCCGGCACTCGGGGGAAGGCGGCAAGGATAAGGAAGTCACCCGTAGCAGCGGTAATGCCGGGGTAGAGGCGGCAAGGGACAAGCACCAAAGATGGAGGTGGGATGGCAAGGCTGTACTAGCCTAGTCAAGACACCTCTGGAAAAGGTACCACCATGATAGAGGTGAATCTATCATCCTAAGCAGGGGCCGCAATGGCCGGGGGCTAAGGCAGTCCAAGAGAGGACAGGGTGTACCCAAAGAAGGGGTGGAGACTTTTCATGTCGACCAAATGATAACTGACTCCATAGCACTATGGAGGGTCTATGTATCAGAGCGGACAACACTGGGAGCACCACGGGGTCCAGCACTCCAGCCTAGGGTGGAGTGTAGGACAGGGGACATATGAAGCCTAACCTACTGGTAGGTTAGGCTAGGCAAGAGATAGGTTGGGGGGGGAAAAGGGTCTTCTTATAAGAAAGGATGGGTTATGCACCAGAGCGGCCACCTAGGAAGGGAGATGCTCACCCTAACCTATAGTAGGTGGACCAACTGAAAAACGGTGCACGCGTATATTTCAGCAAGGTACATAAACCAGCCCTCCCAACCTAACCTGGATTAGGGTTGTTAGACCCTAATCAAGGAAGGGAGAAGACGTATCGCAAGGAAAAGGTCAAGGACCGATTCAGCTTAAAGGAGGTGATCCTACCTTTAAGGTCCGCAACACTAAGGGAGGGGTCATTCCCTTAGGTGGGGAGGCGATACAGTACTCTGAGGAGTCTTGTCCTATCACATGTAATAGGGTACAAGATTACCAGAGGGAAGCCCTAGGGCTAGGGATGAAGAGAGCATATAGGGGTCCTATCATAAGGTTAGGTTAGCAAGGCACTCAAGATAACCTACCCCCTATATGGTCCCTGAAGGTGAAAAACACTTGCATCACTGTCAATGGTATTGTAAAAAAATGCCAAAATCTTCATAACTAACACTAGGATCACTGAAATATCATGCATTAACACTGGTATAGGCTCACTGGCCTAGGGGCTAATCAAAGCCTACTGGTATGGGGTCAGCGAAGACCCTAACTAATGCATCAAAAACACGATATAAAGTTCCTAGCTATGAAGACTAAATAACTAATAGCGCTGATTAGTAATTTATATACCGGTAAGGCTGTTGCGGCTAACTAAATAAGGCATGCAGGCAACAGCAGCGTCATAAAATGGCGCTGACCGGTCTGGCAAAGCTCTGCCACAATTATGCAAATATCTCGAAAAGTAAGATTTACTATACGGTCAGAGCTTATTTAAACAATACTTTAACCTTTGTACTCAACTTTCCAGAAGAAGGTGAAGCTGAAGGTTGAGACAAGGCGAGGATGCAAGCAGATAAAGTCGCACAAAGGGAAAAATACGTCCAATCGAGCGAGCTACTAGCAAAAGGATGAGGACGGACGTGACGTCATCAAAAGCAATGGCGTCCGTCTGTTTACATCGCGAGTACCGATATCGCCACATCTAGATTGGCTGCGGCTCAGCTCCCAGCCGCTCTCTGTCCGCCATATTGAAGCGTTAACTCTATATGGGGTGTAGATAGCTATGTGGCACGTTAATACATGCGTGTCCCCTGTTGATACACGATGTCTTAAGGGGAAACCCTTAGGATACTCGCTCCAGAAGTTAGAATTCTGTGATAACCTGTGGTTTAATTCTCTGGGAAAATCCTAGTAGTGATTACCCAAGGAAGCTACCAAATAGGATCCTTCCATCAGGACGCCATGGCTTGAGCCCAAAAAGTCTTTCAGACATCCAAAATCCTTGTAACTTTCTCTCTCTCTCTCTCTCTCTCTCTCTCTCTCTCTCTCTCTCTCTCTCTCTCTCTCTCTCTCTCTCTCTCTCTCAGGAAAGAATTACTACCTCCGATTCGTCCTGTTGGAAGTCAAGTTTCATACTGATAAACCATATAAATAGATATCACAGAATGAAAATGAAAAATCTGAAAACGGACGATAAGAAATGTTACACGAACCAGTTGATCAGTTTTTTCCCTCGAGCGTCAATTTAAACTCAGACAGACAAACAATCACTGCGTAGTTTACTGCCTTTGAGTAGTTACAGAGCCGGAAAGAAATTGAGTGTGTGAAAGAAAAGAAGAGACGGTTTAGTCTTGAGCTGTCTATTGACCGAAGCTGATGAAACAAACTTTCAACTCCTAACACATTTTCATCACCTTAAGAATCTGGCATTTAAGGGAAAGCTCTCTCTCTCTCTCTCTCTCTCTCTCTCTCTCTCTCTCTCTCTCTCTCTCAGGTAGAAGGGACTTGAATGAATTTAGATAATCTGTTTTAGCATGCCTTGGTCGAGTTGTGATTGCTCCCGACCTGTTTGCCTCAGTGATTTTCGTCTGAGATATGGTCAATTGATTGCCGTTTAACACACACAACCACACACACACACACACACACACACACACATATATATATATATGTATATGTATATATTCATATATATATATATATATATATATACACATACATATACACATATATTATATATCTATATCTATATATATATATATATATATATATATATATATATATATATATATATATATATAATGTTTATACATATATATGTATACATATACACACGTATATATAATTAATATATCTATTTATATATATGTATATATATATAATATACATATATATATATATGTATATATACATACATATGTATATATATATATATATATATATATATATATATATATATATATATGTATATATATATACATACGCACAAGAACATGAAATGTAACCATTTCAATTCCACTGCAGAACAAATTGCCTTGGTCATGTCCTTAATCATGTAAGGGATTTGCGGTCAGTTTTCATCCTCACGCTGGCCAACTACGGACTGGTGAGGATGGGAGACTTTAATTTGATCGCCCACAGTAAACTAACCTAGTATGGGTGGCCCTGGACTTATTTTAGTAAATCTTTTTGATCATGTATACCCACTCAGAAAGATATATATGCATATATATATATATATATATATATATATGTATATGTATATCTATGTATATATATAAATTATATCCCTTGAAGAATGCCGAGGGAATTTACATCGCTGTTAATCATTCTTCCCATATCCCAATCCTCCCCCTCTCCCCTTCCCCTGACGAATGGCCACCTCATCCTCCATTCCCTCCCCCCTCCTGCCTTCACAATCATCAATCTAGACAACCATGATGAAAGCGTTCCATTCTTCTTCTGGAAGACAATAACCCGAGGAGTAGGTAACGAAGAAGATAAACAACTTTTTGCTGTTGTTTTGTGCATTCAAGAGGGGTCCTTGTGGTTCCTCCTTTATTTAAGGATGGGACTCTCCGGTCGCTACTCTAGTTCATATTGCTCCTTTTCAGCTTTATTGATAATAGCTTTGTATCTTAGTTTTTATGGGGAGTATTAACCTAGACTAGCTGTACTTTATAATTTAAAATCTTGTCTAATAATTTGTTTATTGTTTTTTTTATATATATAATTTCCCTGATAGATAATGTTCTCAAGGTTCTTGAAAATAATAATGATGGAAAACACAACTTAATCCTGTTTACTCTTTGATTAGGTATTTAATAAGCAGAAATATATAACCATATATTATACTTTTGTTACTTTTGTTTAAATTATATTGTTTATTGGCTATTGAAGCTCCGATATCTTAATTTTTCAAGAATCTCGCATAGCGTGTCGACTCACTGACTTTTATTTTTTCTAATTCTTGTATTGTCTTAATTAATTGTGGCTATATTATTAAAAATTGAGTGATGAATCGCATGGTAATTTATATACTCATTATTTACATGTCATAAGTAATTGCCAAGACGAAAAGGATAATTTCCGCAGGAAAGTGTATATTGAATATATAACGATATCAATAAGCTTGTGCATTAAACCAATTTGTTTCCAATATTATCCGTATTTGTAAAAATACAAGTATTCAGTAAATTACTAACTAGTACTCTTTTACTGAATTCACTTTACCTTGAAATACTGTAACTTACATCCAAACGGGATTTTTTAGAATGAATTCATCTAACCTGGCTAGGATTCCAGTTTATACTTCGCCATCTGGGTTTCATAATGGGATGACAATGACTTATTCCTTTGCCCTGCTCTTTTGATGGCTCTTTGGATACTTCACTGCCAGCTCAGGTTGCACTCACTATGTGATTAAACTCTACGTACTTGAGGACCCGACTTTCAACTTACTTCGTCCTTCTAAGATCTAAGTTAAGTTGAAGGCATCCATACTTGAACATACAACAGAACACAAATGATAATAATTTGTTTCCAAACTGAACATGTGCAATCCGTCATTTATGTTTATTACTTTTTCATTATATAAAAAAGCAGTACTTGAAGTATGTCTGCCTAATGATTGGCATTATGGTTTTTAATGGTTTTGTAGCTATTTGGAAAAACGTCAGCCTCTGGCGTGTAGATTTTCAAGGTTTTTCTTGTGCTAGGATATATATATATATATATATATATATGAGAGAGAGAGAGAGAGAGAGAGAGAGAGAGAGAGAGAGAGAGAGAGAGAGTGTTTGTATCCAGAAATGGAGTTGAAGAGATTGATAAGATAGTGCTTTCCTTCAACAAATATTTAATAAATGTTTAATAAGTATTAAATCGAAACTTGATGATTTGACGAAAGGAGAAAGGTTTTCACCCATATTTGAAATTCCTTTAAAACCAAGTAGACAAGCAAACATGAAACGTCCATTTGCATAATGCACAGTATATATAGACTATATCTCGTTAATCGAACGAAAAAATAGTGGGGAAATACTTTGTGGACCTTCGCGAAATTACAGGTTTTTGTTATTAGCTCAGGCTGGGAAAGTAGACCCCATACACTGCTGGGTTATCGATTATCGGTCGGGCGAGTTATCGCCTTTTCTATCCTCTTTTGAATAATGTCATATTCATTCATTTTTTTTTTTTTTATTGAAAAGACCGACTTAAGATTCTTTTAATAGTTTATATATGAAAGGTCTGTTTTAATGTTGTTTCTGTTCCGAAAATATTTTAATTTAATTGTTCATTACATCTCATTGTTCTCTAGTCTTGGGTAGTGCCATAGCCTCTGTACCATGGTCTTCCACTGTCTTTGGTTAGATTTATCTTGCTTGTGAGTACACTCGGACACACTAGTCTATCTACTTTCTCTTCTTCTTGTTTTGTTAAAGTTTTTATAGTTTAAATTGGAAATATTTATTTTAATGTTACTATTCTTTAAAATATTAAATTTTTCCTTGTTTCTTTTCCTCACTGGGCTATTTTCTCTGTTGGGGCCCCTGGGCTTATAGCATCCTGCTTTTCCAACTAGGGTTGTAGCTTAGCATTTAATAATAATAATAATAATGATAATAATAATCATAATAATAATAATAATAATAATTTATTTCCTTATTTCCTTACCTCAATGAGATATTTTCCCAGCTAGAGCCCTTGGACTTATAACATCCTGCTTTTTCAACTAGGATTGTAGCTTAACTAGTATTACAGTAATAATGAAAATAAAAATAATAGATACCAGTAAATATAATAAGATTATGTATAGATTACCTCGACGGAAATATCTGTGTATGTTACATAATGCTTTGAAGAGGTTCTCACCGTCACACCCTTACTTCGCAGCGTGTAACCAAACAGCTAGTGTAGGGAGAGATGGCAGAGGTGGTGGGCTAGGCTAAACACAGGCACTTGCCGTGCAGTAAGGGTGTTGCTTGGTGGACTTCCTCAGAGCGAGGTGTATTAAGAATTCCTGTGTCCAACTGTACTTGTTTGTTTTTAGGTGTCTTTTTCTTTTATTGTTTTCTCTGTTACACAATAAATTTATTGTTGGGTTTTGTATAGAGCGGACATTTTTTTCTCTCTCTTTTATATAGTATCAGCTATTATAAGCTACTCCGTCGATGATAAACAATCTTGCAAAGCAATGTTTTTCTATGATCAGATAACCATTTTACCTCTGCATTTAGTATGCAATGATCTTTATAATAGTTAAGGCGTCCGTGATACAAGGTTGATAGAAGTCTAATATTTTAGACTTGCCTGAAAGTGTAATGCAGTAGGACATAGAACTTTTTTTTTTCCATACCTCTACATTTTGGATATTAAGTAAATATTAAGTCGCTACATACTGTTCCGTGGAATCCTGCATACCTACTGGACTCGTACTCTCTCTCTCTCTCTCTCTCTCTCTCTCTCTCTCTCTCTCTCTCTCTCTAATTGTATGTGTTTACAAGTTGTTCCCTTTAGATTCTGTCATATGATTAACATTTAAAAAACTTTTCCTCTTCTCATCAAAGGGTCTTCCTTCTCTGTTCCATTACGCTTCATATTAACTTTTAAGTTCTCTTGATTCAATTTAAACATTTCTTTGTATCATGTATTTTTTCCATTCCGACATTTGAAGCTTTAAAAAATTCTCATCAATTATACTCCGTCTTTGTAGTATTTACTCCAATTTCAAATGTTGTTACCTAATTATTTATTGGCCCCCTTTCATTTCATTTTTATATTCTTGTGAATTATTTTTAAAAAATAAATCCTATTTTTTTCTCGCAATTTTCAAAGATTTTTCCCTTGATTATTCGCTCGTGGCGACATTCAGTTATTTTCCTATCCAGGTTATTATGATGTATAGTTCCTCATATAACTTCTTTATTTATTTGTTTTTATTTTTGTTTACTCTTTTAAAACGTAATTTTATCATAGTTATTTTCATAATCAGCATAATATGATGTTTTTTTCATCTTTTAAAATGCAATTTTACCCACATATTTAATATGTCATCAACAATAATGAATTAAGACACTATTAGTTTTGCAGTAATAGCATTTATGTCGTATAAATAAAAAAAATACAATTTTTATTGCTAAATGTGATGTCCTTTGGCGTATTTGTATTTTTGCTGCACCGTAACTCAAAATAGAAAGATGGGTAAAGGTCGCTCCTGAGTGGCAGAGGCATTGGGCAAGACAATGCTCTAGATACTGACCATATATATACATATAATCAGCACTCAAGCTAGGACCAGGGAGGGCTAGGCAATGGCTGCTGATGATCCAGCAGATACCTCCTAAAGGCCAAACCTGCCATTCCTAGCTCACGAGGGTGGTGAGATTGCAGAAGTTACAGGAAACTATAGAGATTGAGGGCGTTTCGAACTCCCGTTCAGCTGAATTAAAGCCAGGGACATTTCCAATAGGCTACGACACATTTCCCTCTTATTATCCGACAAAAAGTTTGGTTTCGTGTCCAAATGATACTAACTTCTGTTTTGATTTTCATGGCTACAATGTTAGTGACTTGTTAGTTAGAGATTGCTTTTAATTGGCTTTGTAGTAATTAGATATCTGTTGCAATTCCAATTTGTATCTGCTTTCACTGATTTAGAGACTTGTTTAGATTTGATTTTGTGAAGCATCGATAGTTGAGGGTTGGAAAGGTTATTGGGTATCTGGAAGAAATTTCCCCACTTGCTTCGGAAACGGCATTTTTATCATCCCAATTTCAATAATAATAATAATAATAATAATAATAATAATAATAATAATGATATTATTATTTTTGTTATTATTACTAGCTAAACTACAACCCTAGTTGGAAAAGCAGGATGCTATAAGCCCATTGAAAAATAGCCCAGTGAGGAAAGGATAGAGGAAATAGATAAACTATTTGAAAAGTAATGAAGAATTAAAATGAAATATTTTAAGAACAGTAACATCATTAAAACGGATCTTTCACATATAAACTATAAAGAGAGAGTTATGTCAGCCTGTCTAACATAAAAACATTTGCTGCAATTTGAACTTTGGAAGTTCTACCGATTCAAGTACCCGGTTAGGAAGGTCATTCCACAATATGGTCACAGCTAGAATAAAACTTCTAGAATACTGTGCAGTATTGACCCTCATGATGGAGAATGCATGACAAAAAGAATTATCTGCATACTTATTGTTACGAACAGGATGGTACTGTCCGGGAAGATCTGAATGCAAAGGAATGAAGAGAATTAAGAGAAATGTTATGCAACATGCATAACGAACTACTTGAGCGACGGTGCCAAAGATTAATATTTAGATCAGGAATACGAAATTTAATCAATTGTAAGTTCCTTTCCAAGAAATTAAGATGAGAATCAGCAGCAGAGGACCAGACAGGAGAACAATACTCTAAACAAGGTTGAATGAAAAAAAAAAAAAAAAAATTAAAACACTTCAGGAATAAATGGATTACCAAAAGTTATTGCAAGACTTTCTCAATAAGCCAATTTTTTGTGCAATTGAAAACGTAAATTTGCTGTCGAAAATCACACCTAAAATATTAAGTCATACAGTTAAAGAAACATTATCAATACTGGGATCTGGATGTTAAGGATCCACTATCCTTGACCTACTTACAATCATACTTTGAGTTTTGTTAGCTTTCAACATTCTGCCTTTGTGGTCTTTTTTTTTGATGTTCGAACGCCTGCATTTGAGCTTTTTTGAACCACTTGCCTTTACCACGCTGACTAGTGCGGATAGGTGTTGATGGGAGTGTTTAGTTTGGTCGTTCACAGCACACCAACCTAGTATAAATGGCTTTGCTAATCATGGCGATACGCAAACCATTTCACCTCCTTAAGGTATCCCGACTCGGAAAGGATATATATATATAATATATTCTGTATAGATATACTGACCAGTGGTGCTAATGAATATTACTTTCACGGGAGTGTCATTAAAACCCTTTATGCTGTACTCACAACCAATCTAAAAACCACGTTAAAGAAATGACTGATCGGGCTTTTATTTCAATATATTAATCTTAATCAATCAACATCTATATTTATAAAGTCGGGCACAGCTGGAAATGTCAAGCCGAGGAAATGTGATGGCAAATTGCATCCCTTCTTAGGAAGTCTTCTTTTACGTATCCATTGTCGATATCGCTTACTTGCAACGCTTCCGGGAATGGGTCGGGCTGTGCCAACTCTTGCGCTAACTGGCCTCTGTAGATGACACCGGTTTTAGGTCAAAGGTTACGTGGATTTGCTCCCATCATTGCCAGTGTTTTCGAAGTATTTTCTAGTAATTCCATTTTTATTTATTTTTTGTTTACATTTTGGAGAGGGAGATAGAAATAAGATATTACATGTAATTGCTTTCGACTTGAACCTATTTGTTTACACAATTTATCATTAAATATATTTTAAAATCTTTTTTAATTTATTTCTTAGGTACCTTTGATTTTAAGTAAACTCCCCACTTCATCTCTCCTAATTACTTCAGAAATTAGTCTGTATACCTATCCGTTTTATGTACCTGTTAATTAGCATAATTTTCTCTAAATTAGTTAACTAGAGTTTCGTGGGAAAGCTATGCTTTCAAATTCAGTAATTACTTTGATAAGCAAATCCTCACTATTTAGATATGAAATTTATCTGTTTAAGTTTTTATTGCTTATATTATGTAAGCTACCACTATATATATATATATATATATATATATATATATATATATATATATATATATATATATATATGTGTGTGTGTGTGTGTGTGTATGTGTATGTGTATCTCACTTATATAAAAAGGAACAAGTGTCTGGCTATGTATGTCGATATTTCTTTCCTGTCAAGCTGATCTGCATTTCCAAACGTATGACTACTCGATCTCTCCCCATCCCTCGGGAAGGGGGGATAGGAAGTAGCCATACCCTGGTGGGAGGGGGTGTCTCAAGAGTTACACGCGGAAACCACAATCTCCCACAAATTACCGAAACTGCTGTGATGTTAATAGGGAAGGGGAAGGGATGAGAAGGGTTGAATCTGTGTGGGCTCAAGTATCCATCTAAATATTTATCCATCATTTTGACGGGTCACGCACACTAGGACATTAATATTGTTTAATCTATTGTGCGAAGCGCTTATCTTCCCTAACATTTATGCCAATGAGATTATTTCAGGTACCACTAACAGCTCGTTTATTCATCGTTTTTAATATATTAAAGAGATAAACCAGAAGCTACTTTATCACACGTCCCTTTTATGTAATAATTATCATAAAGACCCTTTTAGAAATTGCTCTCCAAGCGTGTGCGAGTCTTGCTTGGCAATAACCGGTCAGCCTCCTGATCCAATAATTCAGAGCTGTATCGTTTTCCTGCCAATATCAAGGAACAAAAAAGACCCATTCATTGTTATTGAGGTTTACTGCCCTCCAGTCAGCTTTCTGAGGCTGTGTTCGGAATCTCGCTGTCTTGCAACCGCTCTCCCGGTCCGACTTCCCTTTTGGGTACAAAGGCAATATCTTTGTGTTTTTAAATGGAATAATTAAACCGGTATTTAGAATAAAACTCGTGAGAGTTTGTCATTTTTAGTCTGAGATTGATTATGTATTTATATATTGTATATGTACATGTATGTATGTATATATGTGCGTATACATGTAATCATATACTGTACATACAGTACATATCCATGTATATGTATGAGATATATATATATATATATATATATATATATATATATATATATATATATATATATATATATATAAATAGATATATATAAGCCAAAAATTTAAATACATTAACATCTGGATTCTCTTATCGACCTCGGGATTAGAGTCCCAAGGCGAAACCACTCAAAGACAATAGCTTCTGACCGGCTGGGAATCGAACCCTGGTACAGGAAACTTGTATTACAGTGACAAGCTTTTGCCATGGCTTATTTGAATATGAAAAACACGTGTAAATGTTAAAAATTTATCATATATATATATATATATATATATATATGTGTATATATATATATATGTATATATATATATATATGTATATATATATATATATATATATATATATATATATATATATATATATATATATTCATTTATGTACATATATGCAATATTTAATATATGTATGTATATTCAGTATATATATATATATATATATATATATATATATATATATATATGTATATATATATATATATATATATATATATATATATGTGTGTGTGTGTGTGTGTGTACTTTACATATACAGTATATATGTACATATATGTACTTGTTACACCTCCCTAGATGTTCTTAGTATGTATCCTAATCATCCTTTCGATTAGATAAAACAGAAGCATTACGCATTTCAGAATTGACTGTATTTTCATGAAATTGCTTTTTCTGAATTGTCACGAAAAATACAAAAGTCTTGTCAGGATAAGATGATAGTTCTTAAGGTTGTCGTAAAACATAGTTTTAAGATGGAGAAATTTCATATTCTTATACGGCCATCTGTCGCTTACTTATTTATTTTAGATGGAGTGTTCTTACGAGGTTATGGTCTCTTCTTGTTATTTTTCTTATTTTTTACCTCCCTGCATTATGCCTCATTACTAAAGATATTCCCGAATAAAGTCGGGTTTATAAATTTTCTGTTGTTTATAATTGACGAAATATTTTCCTGTTTCTTTACTTCGTTTTTGTAATGTGGGACTTGCATTCTCATTACCAGGGTGCATATTGTCGAAGTCTGAAAGGGTTTGTCCTGGGGCGAAATTAGAGCCAATCACAGCACGAGATTGCTCAGCAGAGGCAAGTACTGCCAAGCTTAATAGTGATTCACCCAGCTGGTGGACACAGCACATGCATATACCACATCCCAGAACAGAGGAGTTGAGAGACAATGTTTATTTGCAAACAAAAAATACCAGCGTGGAGCGAAGACCATTAGATTAACATGACATAAGTTATCTGGCATGTGGTAACAAACAGTATTGGGTAAGTGATGACGTCATAGGTTGGCAATATTTACCTCCGCTGAGAGAGCTCACGCTATTATGATTGGCTCTAATTTCGAACCAGGACAAACCCTAACAGACATTGCTAAAATGCTACCCCGTTTCGAAGTTTCCTCTTGGGCCCTTTCAGTCTCTCTATTCGTGAAGAGCAGGTTCTTGAAATAGTGATTGTCAAAGGATATATTCTCATTCATGTCCTACTGGGAAATATTTCCGAGTTATTATGAGTCCTCTGGGACTGTGAACTCAGACATCGCTCTGTATTTTAAAGAAATTGGTATCTAAATCACACTGTTCTGTTTCCTTATTTCGTTTTTTCTCTCGGTTATTTTCCCTGTGGGAGCCCTTGGGCTTATAGGATAGTCATTTCTAACCAGTTATATAGATTAACTAATAATAATAATAATGATAATAATAATATGCCACTCTTTAATATGGGTTGTTTATTGTTCAAGATAGAAACCAAGTGATAAAATGTTAATACTGCATATTTAGATACTCACTCTCTCTCTCTCTCTCTCTCTCTCTCTCTCTCTCTCTGAAGTAGGCTAATTAGTCCATTATAAATCTATGTTTACATTACAAATTGGCGATCATTCCAGCCCCATTCAAACCAGAACAACTCAGGAGAATAGAAATATCGTTAAATTTTTGGCACTGAGTTTATTCTTCAGAAAAGCAATTAAAAGCGTATGGTTGAGAGGACGGGACATTCAGAATTTTTTATTAAAAGTTGGGTTAAATGATGGGAGAATGAAAGAGGGCCAGTAAGGATTGGCTTTTTATTGATTCATTAACCCAGTTTTCATGCTTTAATTTTTTTATTGTGTGACTTGATTTTATGATATTTTGGAAAATGAATTCAGATGGCTGTTTTTAATATTTAAGAAAGAGTATATTTTAATCCAAATATAAACAAACTTTGTTTTTCTGTAAGTAAACATTGTATATATATACATATATGTATGTGTAAGTGTTTATATATATATATATATATATATATATATATATATGTGTATATATATATATATATATATATATATATATATATATATATATCATCATGATCATCCTAATAATCTCCTTCTACGCCTATGGACACGAAGGGCCTCGGTTAGATTTCACCAATCGTGTGTATCTTGATATTTCAAATTAATACTTCTCCATTCATTATATCCCATTTCACGCTTCATAATCCTCAGACATGTAGGTCTGGGTCTTCCAACGCTTTTAGTTCCTTGTGTAACCAAGTTAAAAGTTTGGTAAACTAATCTCTCTTGGGGAGTGCGAAGAGCATGCCCAAAACATCTCTCGCCATGATCGCATCCACATATGGCACTCGGGTAATCTCTCTTATAGTTTAATTTCTAAACCTGTCCTACCATTTAACTCCCAATATGCTGCGGAGGGATTTGTTCTCCAATCTACAAAATCTGTTGGATATGGTTTCCTTGTCATACCACGACTCGTATCCATACAGTAACACCGATCTCCCTATCCAGATATATAGCCTGATTTTTATATGTAATTTCAGGCCATTTAACTTCCAAATTGTTACTTAACCTATCCATTGTCTGATTTGCTTTTTTAAATCTCCCATTTCACTCAAATTCTAAAGATCCTGTTTTAGAGATCATACCTCATTAATCCTTTCTCCTTCCAGTGAAGTTTCATCTTCCATTGCATATTCCGTTCTCATCATCTGTCTTTCTTCTATTTATCTTAAGCCCAATCTCATGTGATATTTCATGCATTCTGGTAAGCAAGCTTTGCAAGTTTTTGGGGTTCTGCTAATAAAGACAGCGTCATTAGCATACACGATTATTGCCAATTCTCCGTATTCCGAATATCGAATAATTAACGAATTTTACATAATATCCGAATTTTGACTCCGGCTCATGAATTTTCATATTAGTTACAGTCATAGTCTTATTGATAGATGGATATCTATATCTAGAAGGCTTTAAATACTTTAGATGTCTAACAGAATCTTGATTAAGGAAGGCAAACTAGTAATTATTCTTACTGTTTAATGGAAATTAATTTTTTTATTTCAAATTTATTTAATCCGTGAAGATTATTTATCTTTATGAAGTAAAATCTGGAAATGCATCATTCAGCAATCTGTTCTGTAAAGATTGCCTTGCCTTATGCAAGACACGGGCTCTTGTGTTGGCAGCCCGTAAGTGAATGTGATTGGAATTTACTTTAATTTACTTCAGCTGAATTAAAACTGCTCAGGAAATTTGAACAAATCTGGTGCGGCACCAGTTTTGTTCAAATTTCCTGAGCAGTAATTGAAAATTAAAAATTTAATTTTTATCAATCTTCATATTATAGATATATTTTAATGATTAATAAACTCGATAATGACGTTTTTTTCTGTACAAGGAAAAATTCTTCGTGTAGCATATCAAAATTTAAGTACATAACAAAACGACCATGAATAAATGTAATAATATTTTGTAAGTTATATTCTTTTTGTAACTGGAGTACAATAGTACGAAACAATACTTAAAAGCTTGAGTCACATTAGAAACGGAAATGAATACTTTTTCAGTTGTGTTTTTCATATTTTCTTTTACATTAAGTTTTGATAAAATAATGAACATTTTGGGTGTACTATATTGTGTAAATGCAATGGTCCTGCCCCGCACGCGTATCACACGTTCGTTCTCTGTAATGGTATTTCTGTTTTTTGTATATAGTCATTATCGTTCTCCCCTAGCACTGATAACTTGTTTCTGCCTGTACAGTATTGGCTTTGTGTTTTCACTGAAACTGTTGTTATAATAGCTCGCTGTGTGCTGAAATAAAGTTAGTTGCAATTACGCCGTCTCTCAGTTACCACCTAACTAGTGCATCCGCACATTTGGTGGCCATTGGAGTCTTAAACTCCCTCCTGCTCTGCTGTGTCTTATTGTTTTATGATGCCGCCGTGAGACACTGACTCTACTATAGACGCCACGCCCCTGAAACTACCGTCCTTCACCAGTGGAAAACCGTTCGCCTGGTTCCGGCGTGGTGAAGTTCAATTTCGCATCAAGGGCGTGACTCAGTCAAGTACCAAAGCTGGGGGTGATCCCCGAGGACACTTCCCCGGAAATCTCTTGATTGGCTGTGTGAGTAAGGAGACACCGTCATAACGTACAAAGATCTCAAATCATACCTCCTTTAGCAGTTCTCACCATCCCAGTCGCCCGCATAGCGAAACATTTTCAGCTCTCTTAACAACTCTTGGGGGACCTAAGGGCTTCGCTCACCCTCAGTTAAATGACCAGTATTGCTCGCCTACAACCTGCTGCAGACGGCTCTCGTGAAGTGAATCTACTTAGTGCTCTTTAGGTACGGCGCCTACCCGAACCTGTATGTGCTGCTATCCCCGATGTTGATATTTTTCCCATGAAGGACCTGATGACCAAAGTCGACGCCCTTATGGACAGCCACTTCACCACCTTCCAGACCTCCATCAACGTCTCCACTCCTGACTTAGTGGGCATCGACTGAAGCCGACGTGAATGTGGTTGGACACAGACGCCCACCCCGTGACGTACTGGAGTGGCAACAAAGCCGCCGACCACCCACATGTAACACCCCTCGCTTACACCCCAATCAGCGACCTCTCCATCCACCTCCTGACGCCCATCGAATGCAGTTTTGCTACTACCAATCCAAATTCGGGGCGGCTGCGAAGAAATGTGTGAATAGTTGTCAGTGGCCAAAAAACGTGTTAAGGTTGATTCACATGAGCCGTTTTCTTTCTGACAGGCTGGCCAGTGGCTAACTGCCGTCGAAATGTTGTACATTCACACGAGGCGTTCAATACCCATTTACCCGCGTGCGGTTTCCATTGTTTACTTAGACTCTGTCATGTGAGGACCGAGTAAATTACGATAATTTTGACACTATAAGATATTGGTTTATAACCGTGTTAATAAAATAAGTTATGCAACTTCATTATACTTTATGCACCATGCCAAAAATATTAAAATTATAATAAGTACACCTGTTTTATTTAATGCCTCTCCAGTAATTTTCCATATCTTTTCTTTAAGTAAATTATTTCTATACATCTTGTTTGCCATGTCAAACATCTCATACCCTTGAACAAGTTCAATTAACCTCTCATACATGGTGTGTACAACAAACTAACTCTAATTTTTATAACTTTACTATGAGGAAAAGTCGGGGCTGTAGGCCACGAAATGAACGGTTGCGATACAGGTCCTCGTTCACACGAAACATCATCAACCCGTTGGTTGGGACGGGTGGCTAACGGCCGTCAAACCGGCCAAGGTTTCTTGGAAAGTAAGCCGAGCCGACTCGGACGGGTGACGACCGTGGGCCGCCATCAGCCTAAGAGGTCGTGTGAACAGTTGCATTTGAATATATGTAAGAAAGCTAGACGCCGCTTAACCGACGGCCACCCTGTTGGAAAGAAAATGGGTCGTGTAAATTGGCCTTAAGTAGGCCATCACTTGTGACAGTGGCCTACCCTGTCACTAATCTTTTCTTTTTACATGACGCAGGTACGGCCGTGCGATTTTTGGTAGACACGGGTGCTTGCCGTTCTCTTCTGCCAAGGCCACTCTCCAGGGCACGACGAAGTCTGTCTAAGTCTGCCAACATCCGCTGGTAGCTAACAACGGATCTGTGATACCCACCCACGGTTATGAAACCTTCACATTATCGTTTAGAAGCGCCAAATATATTTGGAAGTTTTTTGTTACTGATTTCCCATTGCCAGTGGTGGCTTGCTAGTGTTGTTGCGCAGGAAGACGTGCATTGCAGAGTGCAAGTCCGTTGGTATGTGATGCTTCCCTGGGGGCTTGTAAGTCTGGCGGCACAGAGTAAATTTTCCCACGACGTGACGTATGCGCTGGAGATCGTCGGAGGAGGTTGTAGAAGGAAAAAATTCGGCAGGGACGACCAACGGGTCGCCATACACCATTTCAGCTGCCGAGACGTCGAGGGCGTCTTTAGGAGTGGTCCTTAGTCCCAGGAGGACCCAGGGAAGCTGAGTAAACCAGTTGCAATCCTTGCAGCGGGACATCAAAGCTGCTTTGAGGGTGCGATGAAAACGTTCAACCATTCCATTGGCAGCGGGTTTATAGGCCATTGTCTGATGTAGGGTGATGCCCAGGAGATTTGCTAATGACGTCCACAATTGAGAGGTGAAAGTGGTTCCCCTGTCAGAAGTAATATGCTCTGGGATACCTAATCTTGAAATCCATCCAGAGAGTAAGGCAGATGTACATGAGGCGGACGTTGCAGTTTCCATGGGAATGGCTTCAGGCCAACGAGTGGAGCGGTCGATGACGGTAAACAGGTAACGATGTCCTTGTGATGTGGGTAGGGGGCCTACAACGTCGACGTGAATGTGTGCGAAACGACGCTGAGGTTGAGGAAAGGTGCCCACTCTTGAATCCGTGTGTCGATGTACTTTGGAAGTTTGGCAAGAAGTACAGGCGCGGACCCAATCCTTAGCATCCTTAGAAATGCCGTGCCAAATGAACTTTGCCTTCAGCAGCTGTGCAGTAGAACGGCACGAGGGATGTGAAAGGCCGTGAATGAAATCAAACGCCTGTCGGCGCATGGGAGCAGGAATCCAAGGTCGCGGTCTACCAGTACTGACGTCACAGAGGAGGGTGATGTTGGAGTCTTCGAGGGGAAAGTCTTCCCAACGGAGAGACGTGCAGGATGTCCTACAAGCTTGATACTCTGGATCCTGTCGTTGGGCTTCAGCCAGGGCGTTGTAATCCAATCCCAGTTGAACGGCAGCCAATGTGTTTCTTGACAGGGCATCGGCAACGGGATTCATTTTCCCAGGGACGTATTGGAGGGTGCAATTGTATTCAGCCACGGCGGAGAGATGTCGGCGTTGACGGGCGGACCAGGCGTCAGACTGTCGAGTGAAGGCGTGCACCAGAGGCATGTGGTCTGTGCGAATGACGAAGGGCGTACATTCTAAGAAATGGCGAAAGTGACGGACAGCCAAGTGCACCGCCAGCAATTCTCGATCGAAGGTAGAATAACCCGATTCTGCCTTGGACAGTTTTCTGCTGAAGAAGGCCAATGGGCGGGGCGAGCCTTTGACCACCTGCTCGAGTACTGCACCAATAGCGACGTCGCTGGCATCGGTGGAGAGAAGGAGAGGGGCGTGTGGGATAGGAAAAGTGAGAGCCACAGCAGTTGATAGGGCCTTCTTTGCATTGCAGAAGGCTGCATCTTGAAGGGGACTCCACTTCAGGTCCTTTGGCTTGCCCTTGAGGGAGGCGTAGAGGGGAGCAAGAGTGGCGGCAATGGCTGGCAGAAAACGGTGATAATAGTTGATCATGCCCAAGAATTCCTGCAGAGCTTTGACGGTCGAGGGCGCGGGGAAGTTCTGAACGGCTGCTACCTTCTCAGGGAGGGGATGGACTCCTTCAGGAGTGATACGGTGCCCTAAGAACGACACTTCGTTGGCGCCAAAGGTACACTTGTCGTACCGGGCTACAAGGCCGTTTTGTTGCAGGCGTTCGAGCACGATGCGCAGGTGACGGAGGTGTTCCTCTTTTGAGGAGGAGAACACAAGAATGTCGTCCACATAACATACACAGAAAGGGAGGTCCCCTAAGATGCCATCCATGAGACGTTGAAACGTTGCTCCAGCATTACGAAGGCCAGAACAGGAGTATTTGAAGGTGTATGTACCAAACGGAGTGGTGATGGCGGTCTTGGGGATGTCTTCTGGGTTCATAGGCACCTGATAATACCCCTTCAGGAGGTCGAGCGTAGAGAAAACCTTCACTTTGTGCAGGTAGGAGGTCACGTCGGCAATGTTTGGGAGGGGGTAGTGATCCGTCTCTGTTTGCATGTTCAGGCGCCTGTAATCCCCGCACGGACGGAGGGAGCCGTCTTTCTTCAGAGCGATGTGTAAGGGTGACGACCATGGGCTGGAGGCCTTTTGGCAAAGGCCCATTTCGGCGAACGTCTGTTTGGTGGCTGCCAATCGTTCCGGTGCCAGACGTCTGAATTTTGCGAAGACTGGGGGTCCCGTCGTCTTGATATGGTGATAAATACTGTGCTTGGCAGGAACCGTGGGCGTTTGGCGAAGTTCTGGACAGAAAACTTCCGGGTACGACGTGAGGAGGTGGGCGTAGGCATCCGTGGGTGCGCTGATGTGGAGAGCGAGGTTAGAGGGGGCGGGTTGAAGAGGTGTCGACAAGTACGAGTCTGCGTTCACCAATCGTCGGTGGGCGACATCGACCAGAAGGTGGAAATGAAAGAGGAAATCCGCACCGAGGATTGGCATTGTGACGTCAGCAACGAGAAACTTCCAATTGAATTTACCGTTTCCGAACGATAATGTGAGGTTCTCGTAACCGTAGGTGGGTATCGCAGATCCGTTGGCAGCTACCCAGCGGACGTCAGCAGATGTAGACAGACTACGTCGTGCCTTGAAGAGTTTCCTTGGCAAAAGAGAACGACAAGCACCCGTGTCTACCAAAAATCGCACGCCCATTCCTGCATCCTGTAAAAAGAAAAGATTAGAAACACGGGAGGCCACCGCCACAAGCGATGGCCTACTTACACGTTTTTTGGCCACTGACAATCCTTGGCACATTTCTTCGCGGTTGCCCCGAATCTGAAGTGGTAGTAGCAAAACTGCGACGGATGGGAGGTAGTAAGTGGCTGTAGAAGTCGTTCGTTGGGGCGCGAGCGATTGGTGGGTGGTGGGCGGCTTTGTCGCCGCTTCGGCACGTCACGGGGTAGGCGTGTATGTCCTACGGCATTCATGTCAGCTTCGGTTGACGTTGAATAGGCATCCTCGTCGTCAGGGGTGGAGGCGTTGATGGGGGTCTTGAAGTGGCTGTCCATAAGGGCGTCGGCTTTGGTCATCAAGTCCTTTATGGGTAAACTATCGACATCGGGTATGGCAGCGCGTACAGGTTCGGGTAAACGGTGTATCCAAAGGGCACGAAGTAGGTTCACCTCACGAGGAGAGCCGTCTGCGGCAGGTTGAAGGCGAGCGATACTGGTCATTTCCCTGAGGGCAAGCGAAGCCCTTTGGTCCCCCAACGTTTGTTGCGAGAGCTGAAAAACCTTTGCTATACGGGCGGCTGGCGACGGCGAGTACTGCTGCAGAAGGTATGTTTTGAGGGCGTCATACACTATTGGGGTATCTCCTTGTTCACAAAGCCAGTCGGATATTTCTGGGAAGGTGTCCTCGGGTATCGCCGCGAGAACATAATCCGCTTTGGTGGTTGAGCGAGTCACGCCCCTGATACGAAACTGGACTTCTGCACGCTGAAACCAAGCAAACGCCTCTCCGCTGGCAAACGATGAAAGTTTGAATTGAGCGGCCGCAGCACCAACAGCCGTAGAGTCCGCCATAGTACCAACGATGAATGGGCGAGGGGGTGGGGGTGGAAGGCGGTGGGAGCGAGTCAACTTCCGGGGTCACCAATGTGACGGGCCGAGAGAGGGTTGTGAACTCAAAGGCAGGATGCAATCAACTGAGTTGTTTATTAAGGAACACTCTCCTTTATATACAAAACCTCAAGGCAACAGGACATAACCTGTTCGAGAGACAGACAATGTTACAGAGCAAAACCGGAGACATGATCATTCAGGTTCTTTTTAGTGCGAGGGAAGAGCGCAGATACAAGCATAATATATACAAAATAATTATGTACAATTGTGTGACACACGGTTGGTACACTCTCCTTGTGGAGTGCGAAGAGCATGCCCAAAATGTCTCTCACCATGATCGCATCCACATATGGCACTCGGGTAATCTCTCTTATAGTTTAATTTCTAAACCTGTCCTACCATTTAACTCTCAAAATGCTGCGGAGGGCTTTGTTCTCTAATCTAAAAAATCTGTTGGATATTGTTTCCTTGTCTTACCACGACTCGTATCCATACAGTAACACCGATCTCCCTAAACAGATATATAGCCTGATTTTTAAATGTAATTTCAGGCCATTTGAGTTCCAAATTATTACTTAACCTATCCATTGTCTGATTTGCTTTTTTAAATCTTCCATTACACTCAAATTCTAAAGATCCTGTTTTAGAGATCGTACCTCATTAATCCTTTCTCCTTCCAGTGAAATTTCATCTTTCATTGCATATTCCGTCCTCATCATCTCTGTCTTTCTTCTATTTATCTTGAGCCCAACCTCATGTGATATTTCATGCATTCTGGTAAGCAAGCTTTGCAAGTCTTTTGGGGTTCTGCTAATAAAGACAGTGTCATTAGCATACTCAAGGTCAGCTAATTTCCTGTTACCAAGCCAGTCAAATTCTTCTCCACCACCCCCAACTGTTCTATGCATTGCAAAATCCCCGAGGCGGATAAACAACACACACACACACATTCACACACACACACACACACACATATATATATATATATATATATATATATATATATATATATATATGTGTGTGTGTGTATATATATATATATATATATATATATATATATATATATATATATATATATATATATATATAATATTTGATATTCGTAAGACATTTCTCAAAATGCAAAATCTGAAATTAGCATACACGATTACTGCCAATTCTCCGTATTCCGAATATCGAATAATTAACGAATTTTACATAATATCCGAATTTTGACTCTGGCTCATGAATTTTCATTTGCGTTCGAAGAGCTGGAATATGTCACCCCCCCCCCCCACCAAAAAAAAGAAGCATTGTTGAAAACTCAAAGTTTAAATTAGTATTAGTAAAGCAGTGTCGCTAACCTTTAGGGAGGATTATTTTGCCAAATTGGTTTCTATGGAAACTTGGCTGAAGTTTTAATGGAAGACAGAATTTTTATTCTTTTTTTAATTTATTCATCAACGAATCATTGTTAGTTACAGTCATAGTGTTATTCATAAATGAATATCCATATCTAGAAGGCTTTAATTACTTTAGATGTCTAACAGAATCTTGATTAAGGAAGGCAAACTAATAATTATACTTAATGTTTAATGGAAAGTATTTTTTAATTTCAAATTTATTTATTGCGTGAAGATTATTTTTCTTTATGAAGTAAAATCTGGAAACGCATCATTCAGCATTTCTGTTCTGTAAAGATTGCCTTGCCTTATTAGAGCGAGAGCTAGCAGCCATTTATTTACCGGAGATGACCAAAATTCTAGTGGGTATTTTTGGAAAGGGTCTACCATGGGACATCCAAAAATGGGTTACTTTAAGTTGGGCAGTGGTGGGTGTAGATTTTATTAACCTCTTTTGTCCGAAAACGGACTTTTCATTTTTCGGCAAAATATGGGGGTAGGGGAAAGTAAATTGGCTGCAGCTCCTCTCACACTGGGCTTAGCATAACGAACTATATACCAAAATGATGCTATTGATCAGTAGATTTATTTGATATCAAACAAAATTAATTAATTTATTATTAGAGGTCACCAGGGGTCAAAAGGTCAAGGTCATCCCTTTGAAATGCCGGATTATGGTTTTAGTTGTAGTTTGGCTAAATAAGACATCAAAATTTGCTAAAGGTTAACTAAATATGCTTAAAATATAAAAAAGAGAGACAAATAAAGTTTTTCAAAGAAGGTGGGATCTATTCCAGCTATATTGCTAATATGGACTTGTCTAAAAATCTATTTCCTTTTCTTCATCCGAGGAATGTTGGCTCTCAGTGTCCCTTTCATCATCGTCAACATCATTATCATCATCATCATCTTTCTGTACATCAGATTCTTCAACGGTTAACTTATCAGGAGTATTTGAGCCAGTGAACCAGACAATCATTAATCTTCCATTCTGGACTTTCCAGCTATGTCCTTCAGGACCAAATGAGACTGAATCGGTTTTCCTTGCATTCCTCCATATGTGTGCAACAAAGTTAGTTCTTAGCAACTTCTGTTGCAACACTCTTTGGCAAGGAGGAAGACAACAGGGGTCTGTAGTTTTGATTTTATCCAACGGATCAGTTTCCTTCTTTGGGGCATACAACTTGCGGAAAAAATGAAGCCTGGCTTCATCAACACTTGTCAGGTTCCGAACTCCATAGACAATGCACAAGTACTCTTCAACTACAGCATCAACATCTGGATCGATGACATCTGAGTCTCCAAGGTGACTAATTACTGATGTAATCCTAGGGTTGTTTCTCATTATTTCAAATGGCTTCCACTTTGCTTCTCCCATAAAAGAGGGTGTGTAATCACAGCCTTTCAGAGCATGGAAGTTTGGTAGAGCATCGCATAAAGGTCCAGTCAGTTTGGTTGTAAGATGTGACATATCTATGAAACGCCTGGAATTTCTAGAACTCAAGCCAGCATCCATCCAAATCTGTGCATTAAGAAACCTAGCATGGTAGAGAATGAGGATGAAGACGTCATTGTTGTTATTGCGAATGACAATCACTGGGGCCATATCACATTTAACAGCAACAAAGTTTGCATGGTACAGTAACCGTGTATCGGCTTCTTCATGCCTGCACTGAAGCTCATGAACCAGGATCTTGATGACAGTTCCACTTGCTGAAGTGTAAAGGTAGCATTCATGTTCCACTGCAAAGTAGACCTGATGTCCCTGATGAGTCGATGTATATCTATCTGATGACCATTCATCCTTCAAGAAGGCCAAAAACTCTGTTTTGAATTGTGATGTGCTCCAAGCTGTGTTGAGATCTGGTGGTCTTTACTGTGACGAGCCAGTGATTATATAGGTAGTGGGTGTCCTACCACGCAAGTCATGTTCAATGTCCTTGATACTTGGCCCATTAGGATATGTGTCACAGACTATGTGTACAATTTCACCAGTGCTACAAGCTTGTTTCAAAATGAATATTGCCATCCCCCATAGATGGATGGTGTGACGGCCGAGAGAGGGTTGTGAACTCAAAGGCAGGATGCAATCAACTGAGGTGTTTATTAAGGAACATTCTCCTTTATATACAAAACCTGAAGGCAACAGGACATAACATGTTCGAGAGACAGACAATATTACAGAGCAAAACGGAGACATGATCATTCAGGTTCTTTTTAGTGAGAGGGAAGAGCGCAGATACAAGCATAATATATACAAAATAATTATGTACAATTGTGTGACACACGGTTGGTACAATGGCATGTAAAGCACACGGAAGAAAACATAGCATTTATAATATAGACATCAGTCCTGTCTTGTATGACATTCAAGGTTCCCATTGCTTCTAATTTTTCCATTAATGTGCTCTTTGATGTCTTGTTCATATCACCGGTTATATGACACAATGAGAAAGGAACTGGAGTGAGAGGATAGGATAGGACAATACTGAGATCAAGTTCTTGTGTTACTGACAAAAACAGTATCCTTCCAAATTTGTCTCTGGTGCATTTTGCTTCCTTGATCTGTTTATCCTTTGTGTTGAATTTAACTTTAGCTGCATTCTGTGTGAAATTCATCACCTTTCTTCGCTTAATAGCCTGTTCAAAACGCCCTCTATCTACCTTACGTTCATTTTTGATGCCAGTTAGTACCAGTTTCTTTTGACAGCAGAAGACTGTCTTTCACACCATCCGAGGCAGCTTTGCCAGTGTTTAGGCAATACAGAGTATCATCATTAACAGTGAATGAATTGAGAATGTTCTCCACCTCTGTGATCGTGCTCTTAAGGTCTGCATTTTCTTTGGCTATTCTCGATGGCTTTAGTTCCTGTATTGCATCATCCACCAGTGTGATTCCAGGAGACAACTCACAATTGCTCTCCTAAAAGATCTTGTCACTGTCCCCCTCTTACGGGCTGCAACATTCTGTGTAAATGCAGCAATACCCTTTTGCCTGGATGCGACATCCCTATTCACAGTTTGCTGTAAGGTAATATCAACTGCACTTCTGAAAAAGGTATTCCTAGTTCTCCACACAGAAAGTGCACCCCTTTTCAAAACTTGGCTAGATTCCGGGATGCGTCATTTCCATATTGAGCAGATTGAGGTGATACAATGATATCCAATGGACATAGTTTGGTAAGTGACAAGGACACAGGCAATTCAGGTGCACACTTACAAATTTCAAGGATGTTAGAATGCAATGTAGAGGCTGCTTCAGTTACAATATGCTCTTCTGAGCTGCTAAATTTTGAATCTGTTGAAAGGGCCAGTTGTTTATTTACCTTGCTAGAAAACACTACCAAACCTTCTTTCCTACTTGAACAATCTATTTTGACTCTATCACCAGAATATTTCACAATTTTATCCCCTAAAGTTGAGACTTTGTGAGGTACAATCTCAACTTCCGATATTTGCTCTAGAAATCTAAGGTAGTGCCGATGTAATAAAACAAGGTATTCAGGCTGATAATTGCCAATGATTGAGGATTCAATGTATTGGAATATACTTGTTAAAGCAATACAGTTTGCATTGTCACAATCAAGTGACACTGTTCTCTTTAATGTGTCCGTCTTTTGATTCAGGTATGCTCGTTTACATTCATTATGATATTTCACCTCTTTGCTATGAAACCCAATGTCATCTATCATCACAAGCATTTCACTGTCATTTAAAGCACGAGCAGCTTCTTTGATATTTTTTTCAACAGAATAACATGCATATTTTGGTGAGCGTTTGTTCTTTTCCTCGAATTTTCTTTCTAGTTTTTTTGCAGAATATGCAGACATTTGGTAAAACCCCTGACGTTGATAAAGCAAGCTTAGTCGATTGGCTGTGAAGGTAAGGGCAGTTATCATTTGTTTGCTGCGTATTACCAGTCCCACTAGTCATTGTGAGGGCTGCAGTGTTAACAGCAACATCAACCTGAAGAAATTGAAACTCATAGTTAATTTTTAGGACTACTTATATGTAAACAGCCAGTTACTTACATGAAAAAAAAAATAGATTTGTGCAAGGAGTTGTGAATCAACACTTGAAATTACACATATGAACTGAACTGGTTATTTATCTCTCACTGCTGGAAATCTGCATAAAATTTCCTCAGTGATTTTGATCTACATAATAGGCCTTCGCACATACGTCATTACTGCGGATGAAGCAATTGAAAAGAGTGAAGAAACGTATGCATGACGAGAGCTTACAGCCATTAGTGGCATACTATTTACAGCGGAAGGGGCGTGTTCATTAAAATTAGTAAAGAATAAATGTTTTTATAATGTTTTAAAGACAAAGTAATTGCACACACAGTCAATAAAACTGATCTCAGTAATATAGGTAAATCATCTATCAACTAAATTTGAAACGGTTTGACGAGTGAATTTCAAAGCAACCGTTTAATAATGATTTTTGTCATATCAGTCATATTGCTGAATAGATCCCATCTTCTTCAAAAAAACTTGATTTATGTCTCTTCTTTATATTCTATTCATATTTAGTTTTGATGTCCTATTTAGCCAAAATACAGCTAAAACCCAAAAACGGCGTTACAAAGGGCTGACCTTGACCTTTTGACCCCTGGTGACCCCCAATAATCATTTAATTAATGTTGTTTGATATGAAATAAATCTACAGATCAATAGCATCATTTTGGTATATAGTTCTTTATTCTAGGACCAGTATTAGAGGAGCTGCAGCCAATTTACTTTCCCCTACCCCCATATTTTGCCGAAAAATGAAAAGTCCGTTTTCGGACAAAAGAGGTTAATAAAATCTACACCCACCACTGCCCAACTTAAAGATACCCATTTTTGGATGCCCCATGGTAGACCCTTTCCAAAAATGCCCACTAGAATTTTGGTCATCTCCGGTAAATAAATGGCTGCTAGCTCTTGGACTATATGCAAGACACGGGCTCTTGCGTTGGCAGCCCGTAAGTGAATGTGATTGGAATTTACTTTAATTTACTTTGAAAGAGGGAACATTCAGCTCAATTAAAACTGCTCAGGGAATTTGAACAAAACTGGTGCGGCACCAGTTTTGTTCATATTTCCTGAGCAGTAATTAAAAATTAAAAATTAAATTTTTTCAATATTCATAATATAGATATATTTTAATGATTAATAAACTCGATAATGACGTTTTTTTCTGTACAAGGAGAAATTCTTCTTGTAGCATATCAAAGTTTAAATACATAACAAAACGATGATGAATAAATGTAATAATATTTTGTAAGTTAGACGTTGATCATTAATAACTGTCAGATCAGCATCATTAAAGTTTCCATTATTTTTCGTTAAAACTTGGAAGCTATCATTTTTTAACGCATATTTTTTTTTCTTTTTTAGAGAAAAGATACTGTATATTAAATTAATGGTCCTTTATTAATGGGTATTATCAGGCGTTAGTGAATTACAATTTTCATCAGATTTCAAGTGTGACTGGTCGGCTGTTGATCAACCAGATAATTACATTTGTAGTTTTAACTTACTCTGCCATTTTATCGTTTTTTTTCCTATTCATTGTGTGTAAGGAGAGAGAGAGAGAGAGAGAGAGAGAGAGAGAGAGAGAGAGAGAGAGAGAGAGAGAGAGAGAGAGAGAAAACCGTATAATAATTCACTACATTCGTCTTATAGTTAATTATCATTGAAATATATATGTATGTATTTGTGTGCGTATATGTATGTATGTATATATATAATTTTTTGTGTCTATGTGTATGTATATGTATATGTGTGTATATATAATTTCATGTATGTGTAACTATAAATATATATATATATATATATATATATATATATATATATATATGTGTGTGTGTGTGTGTGTGCATACTGTATATGCACACATACAGACACATATATGTATATGCATATGTTTTATATTGATACACAATTCACACCCGCACACGCAAACCTTATTTGTATAGGAAAATGAGGATTGAATATTAGTGGATTCATAAAGTGGATGGGAGAGAGTGAAGTACATTTGAGAGAATTTGGATGAAGCAATATCAGGTTAGTCGAGTTAGTTTAGCCTCAGGAAAACAGGAATGGGGAAGTTCAAGTTTTTCATTACATCAGCCAAAAGGGATGCCTTTTTCTTTGGAGAGTGTGTCAGAGCCATCTGGTTTAAGTAAAGGAGGAACTGTTGCATCTACACCAAGAGTGCATATTTGAGGATAGTCCACCACTTATGTTCCTGGGTTGTACCAGGAAGGGTTTCTTTTATGGTTAAATTATATTCCCTTTCAGTTGAAGCATAAACTCTGAGCAAGAGCTCTAAGCTGAATATAGTTATTCCACGTCAAATATGATCTGTTACCCTTCCAAAGATGATAGGCCTTCTACTTCTCTAAATAATCACGTCTACAATCATCATTGTACCATGGTTTGTCCTTCACTCGGTACCTCAGCACACGAGAAGGGAT
>NC_090746.1:70049814-70052314 GCF_036898095.1 Palaemon carinicauda | reverse complement strand
ACAACAAACTCTCTTCCCGAATACCATTAGTTTTCATTTGAATAGTACTAAAAGTATTTTATTTTTTCCTTGTTTCCTTTCTTCATTAGGCTATTTTCCCTGTTGGAGCCCCTGGGCTTATAGCATCTTGCTTTTCCAACTAGGGTTGTTACCTAGCAAGTAGCAACAACAACAACAACAACAGCGATAATAATAATAATAATAATACTAATAATAATACAACTCCGGGACTTTTGATTTTCTTACCTTTCTTTCATCTTGCTGTCCAAAACTCAGGCGTTTTCGCATAGTTCCTCCCATATGTTGAATGGCCTTCCCGGTCCCAGCGATGACATATGGGATAAATTTCCTGAAGCTATAAAGAACTATTTAACTGGAATAGTATGATAATAGCATTTTTATACTAATAAAAAAGCATTTTGTTTCTTAGTGTAATCATTTTCTTATATCACAAATATTAATTTAAATTCGCATCGTTTATCTTTTGGAAAGAGAAATTAAAAATTGTATTCTAATTGGCAAAGGCAGCTCTCGTATAAATCTAAAAATAGGAACCAATTTAGACAAGATTAAAGTAGACTTGATTTTTATTTTCCGCTGGAATAGGAAATTAATATTGGTGAAAAGAGTAGGAGAGGAGAGGGATCCTTATTCAGATAGTGGCCGTTATAGAATAGACCAAGATTTTTGTTTATTTATTTCCTTTTGTGTTTTTATAATCATTCAGTTCCCTTTAAATTTTGTATGCTCTATTTTTTTTTGGGGGGGAGGGGGTTAGTTTTTTTCATTCTTTCGTACGTTTTTTTTATTTTGAATATAAAGTTCTTCAAGGTAATCGTTATGTTTGCAATTCTTTACTAATTGTTTTTCTTACCTTCTTAGTAACCAAGACAGCATTTTGAATTTTTTTTTTTTAGTTTTTTTTTTCCTTTCATAATTTAATTCTGTAACAACGGTCTAATTTATATTTCTTAATCTCCATTAATTTTTTTTTTTTACGGGGTGCCACTATTTTCCTTCTTTCGAATTTTTTTTTTTCATTTTTCCCATATAGTTCTTTAAGATGATCGTTATTTTTTCTTTTTTTGAAATGTTTAATAAAATAATTTCTTTCGTGCCTGATAACCAACACATTATTTTTAATATTTTCGCATTTTTTTTTAACTTTGGTAATTTATTTATGTATCTACACTCTTTGATAATGACTATATTTAAGTTTTTCTTTTAGCGCAGCCATTACATATCAACTGTTCATATTCAGGTTTAGAGCGGTATTGTTTACGCATTAGAACAAAGTTCTTTCTTAAAGACATACAAATGGATACAATGTTGGAACATAGTTGAATAGAAGTCATTCTTATGTAATTTGCCAAGGTGCCAGTGTATTCGACGCAGATATTTTTATGAAGCCATAAAAATTTACTATTCTCTGTCAGCGCTAGCTGAATATGAGTATAAAAGTTAATAGCGTTTAGGTGAATTTCAGAATGGAGTGTAACGTCCCAAGGCTTCTCGTTTTAACCCTCTCTATTACCACTTACTTTTAACGGTGTTGGTACACTTCTGTAGGTGATAGTCATTGCTGTTCAATATTATTAGACAAGCTTCTGTTTTTAGAGTTCGAACCAGCATTTTATTGTTTCTTCTTTTTATATAAGTTACATGAATTTGTTCATTCTCACTTAATTGGCAATATTTGTCATAATGTATAAAATGTAACCACACAGAGCTTTAAGAGAAATAAAATATAAAGATGCCGTTGCTCTTTGCCATTTTTGTCACAGTTGATGGATGAGATTCTCTCTCTCTCTCTCTCTCTCTCTCTCTCTCTCTCTCTCTCCTCTCTCTCTCTCTCTCTCTCTCTCGTATGTATGTATGTGTGTGACCACTACACACCCCCACGCACACACCTGCCACAGAACACCATTAAATAAGACATGAAAGGCCCCGGTCCAGAAGGTGTCGCTGCTTCTTTAACCATTAGTGTTATTAATCATCTTCAGGACACTTTACCAAAGATCCTCCTTTTGAAAAGTGGCTGTTTCTATACTTTACTGGTTTATTAGAAGATTATCGAAAATACCTCAGTAATTAACTTTATCTCTCTTCTTATATACAGGTTTATGGTTGTAAATATTCAAAAGTTCAAACCTGCAGCGAATGGTTTTTATGTTGAACAGACTGACATGACTTGATGTTACTGATCTCAAGATATTTTATATTCTTTATTCATTACTTATAGTTTATTTATTACTTTATTTCCTTTCCTCACTGGGCTATTTTTTCCAGTTGAAGCCCTTGGGCTTATATCAATCCTGCTTTTCCAACTAGGGTTGTAGATTATCTAGTAATAGTTATATTAATAATAATAATGTTTATATAAAAAAATTTTATAACGTGAATCATTTGTGATTTCAGCAAATGCTGTTAACTTATTATGAAATTAATGTTGTTGACAGAGTATGATTTGCCCCTTTCTCGTGATCATTGTCTCCATGTT
>NC_090746.1:70047572-70049314 GCF_036898095.1 Palaemon carinicauda | reverse complement strand
TCATCTTTGGAAACTTTATCCTCACAAGGAATTAAACATTTTTTTTATATAATTAATTAGATTCCTATTAAAGAAGAAAGTAAAGCTGATTTGTCCGCCTCAACTATTCCTTTCCAGAGTTGGGTTTTACAAACACCATTATTCATTCCTTTCATCCAAAATTGAATTACACTTTCTCGGGTTGCACGGGTTCCCTGAATTTTAACTGGGCGAAGACTAGTTAAGCTTTCTTGGCACAAAAGAGATTTTGAGTAAACATCATTAATTTTCCCAAAGGGAAAATCAGGATACTCAACTTTTTCTTGATATTTTTCCCTTTGGTTTTATTGTTGAGAATTTGGGTCGTTTTTCCTTTGGTTAATTTCAGAGGTTTTCTTTTGGGTACTTAAGTGTAGAGGGCTTGATTATTAACATTGGCCTTAATATTGTAGGAAAGGAGATGAATTTTCTTATTTTATATATATATATATATATATATATATATATTTATACTGTATATATATATATATATATATATATATATATCCGGTCACGTTTAGCTTTCCCAGTCTCTCGGGTTGGTGGTGGGGGTGGGGGGGGGGAGAGTAATCATTATTAGGTTTTGCATGTTTGTGCATATTTAAGTATTAATCCGTCGTTTTTGACGGGTTGCGTAAACCAGTATTTATATATTCGATAATTACTATAGCTTTTATTTATCGTTTTATTCAAGTTTACAAGGTCATTACCATCCATAGATTCGTGGTGTTCAATAATTATTTTTAGTTTTGTTATTATTTATGAGTGACATTTTGTAAACAAGGATTGGTTTTGAAGCCTTGACCATTAATTTCCAAACCTATTTATATTTCAATGTTGGAACTTGTTAAGAGGATATACCTTGCATCAAAAGAAACTGTACCATCGTTTTTACTTTCTGAAATATTCCATGGAAAGAGATGAAATATCTGTCAACATCGTACACATTTAAGTAGAGCAGAAGGCGCAGAGTAAAGACACTTTGTATCACTTATATTGTATTGTTATGTGTTCCTCAAATGCGAATATATGTTCCATTATGTTCCTATGTCACTTTATGACAACATTTAATGGCACCACATGTTTTTATCTTGACATTTAGGGAGCTGTATCATAGCATTATATCCTCGGTAACGAGGCTTCTTGAGATTCGGCTCCTTAGTTGTCCCATTTCCCACTAGATGGAAGTGGCGTCGTCTTTTCATTTGTTTCGAGAATTGGGTTTTTACACCAGGAGATTCCGTTCTTGTGTTTTAGATCGTAAAGGGACAAATGGGGAAAACTTTTTAACTTATTTTGGAAATATTTTATTTCTTGTTTGTTTAACAATTGTTTTGTTTTGGAGTTTGTTAGTATTTAATACGACGTCTTTTTGCCGACGAATATGTAAAGATGTTTTCAGAACTGGAGAAAAGATATATATACGCAGTTTAGATTAGCTTTTATTTCTTCAGAATATCTTTAGTCCATAACACGAAACCATACTTGTTTGAAAGTTATCTGAAGTTAATGTATCTTGGGATATTTCAATCTACTATATAGATATTCTAAACAAGTCTATCTCGATATTTTTATTTTATTGTGTAAGAAAAACACGCTTTACATGTGCATTCACTAAAGAAAAGGTAAATCATTCAATGAAGTACTTTTCTTTTGTAAGTCTCATATTTATCAAGGTCAATAGACAATTTTTTAAGGTGAAATCTATAATGAAAGTCTTTAAA
>NC_090746.1:70025072-70040072 GCF_036898095.1 Palaemon carinicauda | reverse complement strand
CGCAATTTTCAAAAGATGATTTTTTTCCCTTTATTATTCGCTCGTGACGACATTCAGAGTTATTTTCCTATCCAGGTTATTATGATGTATAGTTCATTAATTTGTTTTTTATATTTCCTTACTCTTTTTAAAAATAATTTTATCATAGTTACTTTCAGAATCAGCATGATATGGTGTTTTCTTTATCTTTTAAAATGCACTTTTACCCATGTGACGTCTACTTAGAGGAAATCATCAGAGTATTTAAATATGTCAGCAACAATAATGAATTAAGACATTTTTACTTTTGCAGTAATTTTCGTTTTATATCGTGTTATGAATAAAAAGTAAATTTTTATTGCTCAATGTGATGTCCTTTGGCGTATTTTTATTTTTGCTGCACCGTAACTCAAAATAGAAAGAGGTTTAAAGATCGCTCCATGAGTGGCAGAGGTATCGGAGAAGACAATGCCCCAGATACTGACCATATATATGCATATAATCAGCACCCAAGCTAGGACCAAGGAGGGCCAGGCATGGTTGCTGATGACTCAGCAGGTACCTCCTAAAGGCCAAACCTGCCATTCCTTGCTCACGAGGATGGTGATATTGTAAACACTACTGGAAACTATGGAGATTGAGCGTGTTTCGAACTCCCGTCCAGCAGAATTGAAGCCAGGGACATTTCCAATAGGCTACGACACATTTCCCTCTTATTATCCGACAAAAAGTTTGGTTTCGTGTCCAAATAATACTAACTTCTGTTTTGATTTTCATGGCTACAATGTTAGTGACTTGTTAATTAGAGATTGCTATACGAAATTTAATCGACCGTAAGTTCCTTTCTAAGAAATTAAGATGAGAATTGGCAGTTGAAGACCAGACAGGAGAACAATACTCGAAACAAGGTTGAAAAAAAAGAAAAAAGAATTAAAACATTTCAGGAATAAATGGATTACCAAAAGTTATTACAAGACTTTCTAAATAAGCCAATTTTTTGTGCAATTGAAAAAGTAAATTTTCTGTCGAGAATCACACCTAAAATTTTAAGTCATACAGAGTTGAAGAAACATTATCAATACTGGGATATGGATGTTAAGGAGCCACTATCCTTGGCCTACTTACAATCATACTTTGAGTTTTGTTAGGTTTCAACATTTTGCCCCATAATTTGCACCATGCATTAATTTCAGCTAGATCTCTATTAAGGAATTCAGCAACCACATATCTACATTCAGGAGATGAAATTGGAGCAAAGAGAGTAGTATCATCTGCATATGCAACGAGCGTGTTTTCTGTGCCAAACCACAAGTCATGTTTATATAGTATAAAAGGTAATGGGCCAAGAATACTAACCTGAGGAACACCAACTAACATTCCTATACTCACTATGGTGCCCATCAGCAATAACTCTTTGTGGTTTATTACTTGCTTAACTTTACTTGGGCTGCTTTTCAAGTCCCATACAGCAAGGGAACCCTACTCTCTACAAGACCTTCACAGTCATTTTATTATCTTCATTCCAAAGCATTCAACATTTCACACCGATTATTGCTCATATATCGTCAAATCCACACTATCGAAGCACTAGAACAAGAAAATCTTCAGTTTCCTCTTGAAAGCCTTAATATATTCAGTCTTTCAGATGTCTAGTTGGAGCTTATTGTATAGTCTCGGGGCTGCATATTTAAAGGCTTTAGAGCCTACATTAGACATATATCTAGATTCCAGTAATTTGAAACCATCTGTAACTATTCTCGTGTCAACACGATTTGTTGGCTGTACAATATGTAGCAGTTCTCTTAGATATTTTGGACGTCCGGTTCTGATAACTTGGTGGGTTATTGTATATATTTTAAACTCAGCTCTTGCTTTGATAGGCAGTCAGTGTAAGTCAATTAGTGTAGGAGTTATGCTTTCTAGCGGTGGGGCACATTTTATAAGTCTTGCACCTCTGTTTTTTATGTTTTGTAATTTCTTAAGTTGCACTTTTGGTAAATTATAGTAGATGGAGTTACTGTAGTCAATCCTGGTAATAACACAATATATCACAAGTTTCTTAGCAGAATATTGATCCAGGTACTTCTGTATAAAAGCATGTTTCTAAGATGATAACCAGCAATTTTACAGTCAAGTGGTACGACTAGATCACAAACTTTACTAGATATCGGGGAAGAGTTGTTATTTATGTCTATTTGAATATCCTCCAAGTTTATTAAGCTGTTTTTTTTCTTTTCAACCACCATAAAATCAGTTTTATTTTCATTTAATTTAATTGTTTGATTGCCATCCATTCCCAAACATTGGCAAGAATTCGATTTAGAGTTTCAGTAGTGTCGCCTCTATATCATTTATGGACAGGTAAAATTGTGTATCATCTGCAAATAGTTTGAACTTCACTTCATGTCTTTGTAGTATTTTTGACAGATCAGTAGTTAGATACTGAATAAGATTGGTCCTAGTACACTCCCCAGAGATACTCCACTGTTTAAAGGTGCATATGATGAATAAGAGTTTCAATTTTCAATCAGTAATTTCTGTCAACCAAGTAGTCTTGTAAGCACTTAGAGAACAAGAAAGTCTTCACTTTCCTCTTGAAAGCCTTATCTTCAGTCTTCAAAACCTTAATAATGATATGATCTTTTTGTCCATCAGTTAGAAGCCATATTCTAAAAGCTGTTAGTCTTATAATGAGGACAAATGAATACCTTATTTGTAGACTTTAAAGCGATATCAATGTTAAAATATATTAAAATTAAAAATATATATATATATTATTTAAAATCTATCGAGGTTCAAACTAGATATTGCATTTCTCCCAGTTTCAGTTGGGGAATATTTACATCTTAAAAGTGTGAGTCTGAAAGAAAAATCCCCGATAACAATAGCTGTTTCTTTCATTTGTGAAAAAGGAAAGAATGTTTTCTTTTTTGAAATATATTTGCGCTTTTTTCGAAAGTCAGACTGGTAAGTTTGAAATCACTGAACAGGACCAGCATTCTTGTTTTAATTTTTTTTTTTTCCGGACGGGGCCAGGATATTCTTTTAATAGATGAAAGTGGAAATATTAGGAATTTCCTACCTGTATTATTAATATTTCACCGCTGTATTATTTAAGTTTTATGTTTTCGAAAATATTGATGCTTAGAGAATAATGGAAGGAAATTAAAGCGTGCGGTCAAAAGTGAAGACAGCAGAGATAGCCTATTGGAAAAGTCCCTGCTTGGCTATCAGTTGGACGAGAGTTCGAGACTCAGTCAGGCTCAACAGTTTCTAGTAGTGTCTGCAACCTCACCATCCTCGTGAGCTAGGGGAGCCTACATGTCTTACTGCTGAGTCATTCCGTTGTTCTTTTTCTTTGCCTTCAGCTTTTCCCATTTGTATATGAGGTCGCTGTTTCTAGTCAGCCTTCTCCATCTTCCTCTGTCCTTTACATCATGTTCTCTTAGACCCTTTTCCTTCATGTCATTCAATAATTTATCTTCCCACCTGAACTTTGGCCTTCCCCTCCTTCTTCTGCCTGCACTTCCATGTTCATAACCCTTCTACACACGTGATCAAACCATTTCAGTCTTCTTTCCTGAGCTTTCTTAGAAACTTCCTATACTTTGACTGTCCCCCTGATCAAGTCAATCTATTTTTATGCCAATGTCAACATTATTGACAATAGCCGTTGAATGTAACCATGCCATTATCACCCACTGTTAAAAAAGAAAACGTAATTTTAATAGGAAATTCTCAGTAAAAATATATTTCTGTAAAGTACAGGCGACTGTAATTTTACCATACGGGTTGGTGACCGTAATATCACTCCTTCACGTCAATATATCCGTTTTTCAAACGGTAAATGCCTGGCAACATTTATTCCAGGATTTTTACCGTTTTTAATGTAAATTTTTAACAGTCCCTTGGGGACTTATAAATACTTGTGATGTCTTTAAATGAAGTTAGTTGTTCGCGAGCTGTCTTTGCATCAGTACCTTCTACGCTCCCGTCAAAGTAATTACCAGACTGGAATACTTTTCAGAAATTTATCTTTCTCAAATTTTCGGCTTCGGGTTTAAGCTAAGATTAAACTAAAAAGTGCACAACTTTTCTGTATAAGAGGTTCTCTAATTCCCAAGAACTCTTCGTGGTGAAAAGATTTCATATTTGGAAAGTAACTTCCGTTTTTTTTCTAAATGCGGATATAACATTTGATGATCCGGATAACATTTGATTCTGGCCAGGTAGAGTTCGCGTACTTGAAAGGTTCAAGTTTGTTTCTGTTTAAAATATTTATATATATATATATATATATATATATATATATATATATATATATATATATATATATATATATTTGATATATAGCATTGTTAATCGAAATTCATATAAGGTACGTGTACATTGAAGTTAAAAGCAAGTGAGACATATTTCGGAACATTAACTTATAATCAGTACGATGTTGTTCACCAATTTTATCTTTTAACACTTCACTTACTTTACTGATACTATTAATTTTCCCTCAAACACAAATTATGCAAAAAAAAAAAAAAAGATGATTAGCCTATTTTATCCCAGACAAATTCAATGCCTATAGGCAGAGTTGAAAACTTATTTTCTTGTGATTTAGTCTATCATTGAATTACCATTTTATGCTTTATTATTCAGTTGGAAATTAGTTAAACGTTTAGAGAGTTTTTATGATCTTGTCTAACTTATTCTTGAACTCGTTTACCGTGTTACCGTTCACTACTTCCGGTGGAAATTTGTTCCGTGAATTTGCTATTTTTTTGTAAAGAAATTACCACATTGAGTGGAGTTGTATCTCTTGAATTCCAGTTTGTATCCATTACGTCTGGACTGATTTGTGCTAAGTGTGAAGTTGTAGTATACATTTTTATTCTTTAAAGAATTTTGAGAGAGAGAGAGAGAGAGAGAGAGAGAGAGAGAGAGAGAGAGAGAGAGAGAGAGAGAGAGAGAGAGAGAGAGAGAGAGAGAGAGAGAGAGAGTCTTTAGTTGAGTGGATTAGCGAGCGAGAGAGTTTGAAGACGATGGCATCCATTAATCTGTCAATCCGTATTAAATGGAAGGAGTTAATAGCTTAAGTGATTCCCAAGATTATATTACAGGAAATATAGAAGGCTATGAATTGGTTAACTCAAATGATGACAAACTCAAGAGGATTCCTTTGGTAAATATTACCATTTATTTTAACATAGTGGGAGTTTTTAAATCTATCTCTCCATTGAATTTTGTTAAAAACAGAAAAAGGTTAAAATGTAATGATAATTCTATCTACTCCTCTCTGAAAATGATGGAAATTCGGTTCTCTTTTTCGGATTACGTTTAGTAAATCAATGACTATAGAGTTGAGTATCCTTTCAAATCCCAGTAGGGATTTACTGTAATAGATGTTTCCATTAGATAATGTACTCTCTCTCTCTCTCTCTCTCTCTCTCTCTCTCTCTCTCTCTCTCTCTCCTCTCTCTCTCTCTCTCTCTCTCTCTCTCTTTCTCTCTCATTATTGAGACGAAGAATTGCAAACGTTTCCTTTTTAGAACATAATGGGGGGCTTCCTTATGATAAAATGTGTTATGATGCGAAGAGGAATCATCAGTGAGTGAGTGATTTATTTGCTTTCAGTGGGAAAACCCCATTAGCTTCCATTTGAACCGTCTCCTCTCGCTTTTCTTGTCATGTTGTAATTATTCATCTTGAAAACCTTCCAAAGTGGTTATTTTGCTTCACTCGTTTACCAATCCGTTTTAATATATCGTTTACTTCTGGGTGTGATTTCCTCTGTGTGGTTTGTTTTTCTTTTTATGTTCGAACGATTGCCATTCAGGTTTTTTTTTTTTTTAACTCTTGCCCCTTGAGTAGTTTTTTTCATTTGAACCAGTTTCCTTCACCACGCTGACCAATGCGGATAGGTGATGGCGGGAGATTTTCTTCTGATCGTTCACAGCACACCAACCTAGTATGGATGGCCCTGACTACTACAACTTTGCTGATCATGGCGATACGCAAACCATTTCACCTCGTTAAGGTATCCCGACCCAGAAAGGATATATATATATATATATATATATATATATATATATATATATATATATATATATATATATGTATATATATATTATATAATATATATATATATATATATATATATACATACATATATACATATATATACAGGTATATATATATATATATATATATATATATATATATTATCTGTATATCTACATTGACAAGTGGTGCTACCGAATATTACTTTCACGGGTAGTGTCATTAAAACCTATTATGCCTGTACTCACAGTGAAACTAAAAACCACGTTAAAGAAATGAGCTAATCAGACTTTTATTTCAATATGTTAATCTTAATCACTCAACATCTATATTTTTTAAGTCAGGCACAGCTGGAAGTGTCAAGTCGAGGAAATGTGATGGCAAATTGCATCCCTTCTTGGGAAGTCTTCTTTTACGCATCGATTGTCGATATCACTTACTTGCAACGCTTCCGGGGAATGGGTCGGGCTGTGCCAACTCTTGCGCTAACTTGCCTCTGTAGATGACACCGGTTTTAGGTCAAAGGTTATGTAGATTTGCTCCCATCATTGCCAGTGTTTTCGAAGTATTTTCTAGTAACTTCATTTTTATTTATTTTTTGTTTATATTTTGGAGAGGTAGAAGGAAATAAGATATTACATGTACTTGCTTTCGACTTGAACCTATTTGTTTACACAATTAATCGTTAAATATATTTTAAAATCTTTTAATTTATTTCTTAGGCACCTTTAATTTTTGAACAAACTCCCCACTTCATCTCTCTTAATTACTACAGAAATTAGTCTGTATACCTATCGGTTTTATATATCTGTTAATTAGCATAATTTTCTCTCTAAATTAGTTCACTAGAGTTTCATGGGAAAGCTATGCTTTCAAATTCCGTAATTACTTTGATAAGCAAATCCTCAATATTTAGACATGAAATTTATGTTTAAGTTTTTATTTCTGATAATGTGTAAGCTACTATATATATATATATATATATATATATATATATATATATATATATATATATATATATATATATATATATATGTATATATATATATATATAATTATATATATATATATATATATATATATATATACATACATGTGTGTATACCTCACTTATATAATAAGGATCAAGTGTCTGGCTATGTATATAGATATTTCTTTCCTGTCACGCTGATCGGCATTGCCAAACGTATGACTACTCTATCTCTTCCAATCCCTTGGGAAGGGGGGGAGAGGAAGTAGCCATACTCTGGTGGGGGGTTACACTTGGAAACCACAATCTCCCCACAAATTACCGAAACAGCTGTGTTTTAGTAAGGGAAGGTGAAGGGGTGAGAAGGGTTGAATCTGTGTGGGCACAAGTATCCATCTAAATATTTATCCATCATTTTGACGGGTCACGCACACTAGGACATTAATATTGGTTTAATTTATTGTGTGAAACGCTTATCTTACCTAACAATTATGCCAATGTGATTATTTCTGGGTACCACTAACAGCTCGTTTATTCATCGTTTTTAATATATTGAAGAGACAAACCAGAAGCTACTTTATCACACGTCCCTTTTATGTAATAATTATCATAAAGAACCTTTTAAAAATTGCTCTCGAAGCGTGTGTGAGCGCCTTGCTTGGCAATAACCGGTCAGCCTCCTGATCCAATAATTCAGGCCTGTATCGTTTTCCTGCCAATATCAAGGAACAAAGACCCATTCATTGTTATTGAGGTTTACTGCCCTCCAGTCAGCTTTCTGAGGCTGTGTTCGGAATCTCGCTGCCTTGCACCCGCTCTCCCGGTCCGACTTCCCTTTTGGGTTCAAAGTCAATATCTTTCTGTTTTTAAATGGAATAATTAAACCTGTATTTAGAATAAAACTCGTGAGAGTTTGTCATTTTTAGACGAAGATTGATTATGCCTGTATATGTGTGTATGTATATATGTGCTCATACATGTAATCATATACTGTAAATACAGTATAATAAACATGTATATGTATGCAATATATATACATATATATATGTATATATATATATATATATATATATATATATATATATATATATATATATATATATATATATATATATATTCAAATAAGCCATATATTCTAATACATTAACATCTGGATTCGCTTACCGACCTCGGGATTAGAGTCCCAAGGCGGAACCACACAAAGACAATAGCTTCTGACCGGCCGGGAATCGAACCCTGGTCCAGGAAACCTGTATTACAGTGACAAGCTTTTGCCATGGCTTATTTGAATATGAAAAACACGTGTAAATGTGGAAAATTTAATCATATATATATATATATATATATATATATATATATATATATATATTCAAATAAGCCATATATTCTAATACATTAACATCTGGATTCGCTTACCGACCTCGGGATTAGAGTCCCAAGGCGGAACCACACAAAGACAATAGCTTCTGACCGGCCGGGAATCGAACCCTGGTCCAGGAAACCTGTATTACAGTGACAAGCTTTTGCCATGGCTTATTTGAATATGAAAAACACGTGTAAATGTGGAAAATTTATCATATATATATATATATATATATATATATATATATATATACTGAATATATATATATATATATATATATATATATATTTATATATATATATATATTATATATATTATATATATATTATATATATATATATATATATTCAATCATTCATGTACATATATGCAGTATATAATATATGTATGTATATTCAGTTATATATATATATATATATATATATATATAAATATATATAAATATATATATATATATATATATAAATATATATTATAATATATATATATAATATATATATATATATATATATATATATATGTATATGTATATATATATTATATATATATATATATTATATATATATATATATATATATATATAGTATATGTATATGTGTTGTGTGTACATTACATGTACAGTATATATGCACATACATGTACTTGTTACACCTCACTTGACGTTCTTAGTATGTATCCTAATCATCCCTTCGATTAGTTAAACTTTTTCGATAAGGCAGAAGCATTCCGCATTTCAGAATTGACTTCATTTTCATGAAAATACTATTCCTGATTTGTCACGAAAAATACAAAAGTCTTGTCAGGATAAGATGACAGTTCGTAAAGTTGTTGTGAAACATAGGAGCTTTTAAGAGGGTGTGTTTCTTATGCCACCCTGACACTTGCACGACTTTTGGCCACGAATTTGTCGTGGGAAGTCGTGCCATTTTGGGGGCACGAACTGGGTGGCTTCCGCACTGTTCACGGCTAGTTCATGCATAGTTCACGATGAGTTCACGACGAGTTCTCGAATGCGTGCCCGTTCGTGTCCACATTGACATGAACTAGCACGACGAGTTCACGCTTAGTTTGCGCACTTCCCGCATTGGGCACGACGAGTTTTGCGCAATTCGGACGGTGTCATGCCGACTTGGCCACGCCATATAAAAACGGGGGCCTCTCCAACCCTTGGTCATTTTTGGATTGGCTTTGGAAGAGACAGCATGCTTAGTGTCAGAGACATCATTGCAAAGAGGAGAAGATTCCTATATTGGCAGCTGCTCTAGCCATTGTTGAAGGAGCAGCAGAAAAGGCTGGCAGAGGCAGAAGACAAAGAAAAGGCAACCCCACCTCGAAGATAGACACAATTAGCACAAGGGCTGATCAAAGTTGATTATAATTATATCATATTTTCTACCACAACAATATATAAACGTTTAGCCTATTAATGCAAGTAAAAAGAAATCACCCTCAAATCGAAAGTACAATAATGTGAGTACTTTGCTGCTCGTGCCATGCGCAAAACTGTTCGTGAAGTGCGGTAAACTAGTCGTGAACTGATGGTGCCATCAATGCGTGAAGTACACGTGACCATGTCAGTGGGAAGGCACGGCTGCGATGCGCGCATATTCGTGAACATGTCGTCAACTACTCGTGAACTCAACGTGAGCTGTTCGTGAACTATTCGTGGCAGTTCGTGACAGTCGTGGTATGGCACGCATTGCCACGTAGTGGCACGCATCAACCCGCATCGTTCCGATGAGGTCACGACAAGTTCACGAACAGTTTGCGCATAGTTCACGACCCGGTCGCGAAATTTTGTCCTGACCAAAATTTTGAACATTTCAAAATTATCGCCACGACGGGTTTACATACACTTCACGCCAGTTTACGACTTGTTTGCGCATTGGCAGGACTCGAGTTGTGCCAATGCGTGCCACAAAATTCGTGCAAGTGTCAGGGTGGCATTACGGGGTTATGGTCTCTTCCTGTTATTTTTATTTTTCTTATTTTTTAACCTCCCTGCATTATGCCTCATTACTAAAGATATTCTCGAATAAAGGTCGGGTTTATATATTTTCTGTTGTTTATAATTGACGAGATATTTTCCTGTTGCTTTACTTTGCTTTTGTAATGTGGGATTTTGTATTCTCATTGCCAGGGTGCATATTGTCGAAGTTTGAAAGGGTTTGTCCTGGGGACGAAATTTGAGCCAATCACAGCGCGAGATTGTTCAGCAGAGGCAAGTACTGCCAAGCTTTAATAGTGATTCACGCGGCTGATGGGCGCAGCACATGCATATACCACATGCCAGAACAGAGGAGTTGAGAGACAATGTTTATTTACAATCAAGGCATACCACCGTGGAGCGAAGACCATTAGATTAACATGATATAAGTTATCTTAGCATGTGGTAACAAACCAGTACTGGGTAAGTGATGACGTCGTAGGTTGGCAATATTTACCCCGCTAGCTAGCTGAGCTAGCTCACGCTATTATGATTGGCTCTAATTTCAAACCAGGACTAACCCTACCAGACATTGCTAAAATGCTACCCCCCGGTTCGAAGTTTCCCCTTGGGCCCTTTCAGTTTCTCTATTCGTGAAGAACATGCTCTTGAAATAGTGATTGTAAAGGGGATACATTCTCATTCATGTCCTACTGGGAAATATTTCAGTTATTATGAGTCCCCTGGGACTGTGAACTAAGACACCAGTTCTGTATTTTAAAGAAATTGGTATCTAAATCACACTATTTCGGTTTTTTTATTTCGGTTTTCTCTCTCGGTTATTTTCCCCATGGGAGCCCCCTGGGCTTATAACATACTCATTTCCAACCAGTTATATAGAGTCTACTAATAATAATAATAATAACATGCCATTCTTTATTATAAAGTACCTATTATTCAAGATAAAAAATCAAGTGATAAATTAATACTGCATATTTATAGACCCCTCTCTCTCTCTCTCTCTCTCTCTCTCTCTCTCTCCTCTCTCTCTCTCTCTCTCTCTCTCTCTCTCTCTCTCTCTCTCTCTCTCTCTCCTCTCTCCCTCTCTCTCTCTCTCTCTCTCTGAAGTACTTAATCAATTATAAATCTATGTTTACATTAAAAATTGGTGATCATTCCAGCCCCATTCAAACCAGAACAAGTCAGGAGAATAGAAATATCGTTAAATTTTTTGGCACTGAATTTATTCTTCCGAAAAGCAATTAAAAGCGGACGGTTGAGAGGACGGGACATTCAGAATTTTTTTTTTTCTTTTTAATCTAAAGTTAGGTTAAATGATTGAGGAATGAAAGAGGGCGCTAAGAATTGGCTTTCCATTGATTCATTAACCCAGTTTTCATGCTTTAATTTTTTTATCGTGTGACTTGATTTTATGGTATTCTGTATTTTGTTTGTAGTATTTAAGAAGCAATATTTTAATCTAAATAAAAACAAACTTTGGTTTTCTGCATATAAGCAGTGTATATATATATGTATATGTATATATATATGTGTGTGTGTATATGTATATATATTTATTTATATATATATATGTATGTGTGTAAGTGTTTTTATATATGCACACACACACACACACACACATATATATATATATATATATTATATATATATATATATATAGATATATATATATATATATATATATATATATATATATATATATATATATATATATATATATAGATATAGATATCATCATCATCTCCTACGCCTATTGGCGTAAAGGCCCTCGGTTAGATTTCACCAATCGTTTGTATCTTAAGCTTTTAAATCAATACTTCTCCATTAATCAACTCCCACTTCACGCATCATAATCCTCAGACATGTAGGCCTGGGTCTTCAAACTCTTTTAGTGCCTTGTGGAACCCAGTTATAAGTTTGGAAATCTAATCTCTCTTGGGAAGTGCTAAGAATATGCCCAAACCATCTCCATCTACCTCTCACCATGATCTCATCCAATTATGGCACCCGGATAATCTCTCTTATAGTTTCATTTCTAATCCTGTTCTGTCATTTAACTCCAAATATTCTTCTGAGGGGTTTGTTGTCAAATCTACAAAATCTGTTGGGTATTATTTCATTGTCATACCACGACTCATATCCATACAGTAACACTGATCTCCCTAACCAGATATATAGCCTGATTTTTAAATGTAATCTCAGGCTATTTGACTTCCAAATTGTTACTTAATCTATCCATTGTCTGATTTGCTTTTTTAAATCTTTCATTGAAGTCAAATTCTAAAGATCCTGTTTTAGATATCATAGTTCCCAAGTATTTAAATGATTTTACCCCATTAATCCTTTCTCCTTTCAATGAAATTTCATTTTCCATTGCATATTCCGTTCTCATCATTTCTGTCTTTCTTCTATTTATCTTGAGACCAACCTCATGTGATATTTAAAGCATTCTGGTAAGCAAGCTTTGCAAGTCCTGTGATGCTATGCTAATAAGGACAGCAACATTAGCATACTCTATTTCAGCTAATTTCCAGGTACCAAGCCAGTCCAATTCTTCTCCACCATCCCCAAGGAGCATAAACAACACACACACATATATATTTATATATATACATATATATATAGTTATATATATATATATATATATATATATATATAAAATATCTAATATTCATAAGACATTCCTCAAAATGCAAAATCTGAAATTAGCATACACGATTACTGCCAATTCTCCGTATTCCGAATATCGAATAATTAACGAATTTTACATAATATCCGAATTTTGACTCCAGCTCATGAATTTTCATTTTCGTTCGAAGAGCTGAAATATGTCCCCCCCCCCCACAGAAAAAGAGAACCATTGTTGAAAACCCAAAGTTTAAATTAGTATTAGTAAAGCAGTGTCGCTAACCTTTAGGGAGGACGATTTTGCCAAATTGGTTTCTATGGAAACTTGGCTGAAGTTTTATTGGAAGACAGAATTTTTATTCCTTTTTTTTTCATCAATGAATCAGTGTTAGTTACATTGATAGTGTCATTAATAGATGGATATCTTTATCTAGAAGGCTTAAATACTTTAGATGTCTAACAGAATCTTGGTTAAGGAAGGCAAACTAATAATTATACTTACTGTTAAATGGAAACTAGTTTTTGAAATTCAAATGTTTTTATTCCGTGAAGATTATTTTTCTTTATGAAGTAAAATCTGGAAATGCATCATTCTACTGAATTAAAACTTCTCAGGAAATATGAACAAAACTGTTGCCACGTCACTTAAAATAAGAAATTTAAGTTATTATTGATCTTGATATTAAAGCTATATTTCAATGCTTAATAAACTCGATAAAACCGTATTTTTTTCTGTTCAAGGAAAAATTCTTCTTGTAGCATATCAATGTTGTTGTACATAACAAAATGATGATGAATAAATGTAATTATATTTTGTAAGTTAGCCGTTGATCATTACTGACTATCAGATCAGCATCATAATAGGTTCCATTATTTTTCGTAGAAACTTGGAAGCTATCATTTTTTAACGCATATTTTTTTAGAGAAGAGATATATTGAATATCAGTGGATTTATAAAGTGGATGGGAGAGAGTGAAGTACATTTGAGGCCCCAGAGAGAATTTGGATTAAGCAATGTTATGTTAATCGAGTTAGTTTAGCCTCAGGAAAACAGGAATGAGGAACACAAATTTTCTCATTACTTTGCCTACTATCAAACACATTAGTCAAAAGGGTTGCCTTTTCCTTTGGACAGTGAATGTCAGAGCCATCTGGTTCAAGTAAAGGAGGAACTGTTGCATCTACACCAAGAGTGCAAATTTGAGGATAGTCCACCTCTTATGTTCCTGGGTTGCACCAGGAAGGGTTTCTTTTATGGTTAAATTGTACTCCTTTTCAGATGAAGCATAAACTCTCTGAGCAAGAGCTCTAAGCTGAGTATAGTTATTCCACGTCAAATCTGATCTGTTACCCTTCCAAAGATGATAGGCCTCCTGCTTCTCCAAATAATCACGTCCACAACCATCATTGTACCATGGTTTGTCCTTCATTCGGTACTTTAGCACACGAGAAGGGATACGCCTATCAATTATGTTGACTAGATTTTTATTCGAATGGACAACAGGATCAACATTACAAAACAATTTTTACTAATTCAGGACCAAAAGATCACTCAAAATCTCATTCCAGTCTGCTTGAAATTTCATATAAATCTTACATGAGTACGATACATCAGGGACAGGCTGCTCAGTCTTCACTACTAATGAAATCAAGGCGTTATCAGATGTCCCAACTGGAGAACCAACCTTACCAAGCAGTTACCAGCCCTGTGAGTAGCTTCACTTGTGATTTGCTCACAGCCTGATTCAGAGGTAATGTCTATAGCTCTTAAGCTATGGCGATCGGTAGGAGAAACAGAATTTAACCACTCCCTATGGCGAGCATTGAAATCACCAACAAAGACAAAAGAGGCCTTTCTATCATCTTCTTGTAGCTTAGCCATAATGGTAAAAAGACAATCAAAGATAGAATCATCCATGTCTAGAGTACGGTACATCGAACACAAATAAAAGTTGTTATTCCTGCCACAAGCTTTTATTACCAGAATCTCATGACATCTACATTCATAGCAGGATTTATAAGAAGTAGGCTACCTAGTCCTAATATACACCGCCATTT
>NC_090746.1:70015072-70020072 GCF_036898095.1 Palaemon carinicauda | reverse complement strand
GATAGTGGGCGTGATAGATTACACCAAGATTTTTCTTTATTTGTTTACTTTGTTTATTTATATACTTCATCCAGTTCTGGCGTCCTTTAAATTTTGTTTACTCTATTTTTGAGGGGGGGGGAGGGGTAGTTTTTTTTTTTCATTCTTTCGTACGCTTTTTATTTTAAATATAAAGTTCTTCAAGCTAATCGTTATTTTTGCAATTCTTACTAATTGTATTTCTTATCTGCTTAGTAACCAAGAATTTTTTTTTTCAGTTTTTTCCTTTAGTAATTTAATTCTGTAACAACGGTCTAATTTATATATATATATATATATATATATACTGTGTATATATATATATATATATATATATATATATATATATATATATATATATATATAAATTTTTGGCCGGGTGTCACTTTTCCTTCGGATTTTTTTTCCCATAAAGTTCTTTAAGATGATCGTTATTTTTTTTTTTTAAATGTTTAATAACAATTTTTCTTTCGTGCCTGATAACCAATGATTTTTTTTTTTAATATTTCCCCATTTTTTTAATCTTTGGTAATTTATTTATGTATCTACGCTCTTTAATAATGAATATATTTAGTTTTTCTTTTAGCACAACCATTACACATCAACTTTTGATATTCAGTTTCAGAGTTTTATTGTTTATGCATTAGTACAGAGTTCTTTTTGCCAAATTTTAGGTGATATTGTCTTGTATATTCTGATTCCCAAAGACATACAAATGGATACAATGTTGGAACAGAGTTGAATAAAAGTCATTCTTAAGAAATTTGCCAAGGTGCCAGTGTATTCGACGCAGATATTTTTATGAAGCCATAAAAATTTACTATTCTCTGTCAGCGCTAGCTGAATACGTGTATAAAAGTTAATAGCGTTTAGGTGAGTTTCAGGATGGAGTGTAACGTCTCAAGGCTTGTCGTTTTAACCCTCTCTATTACCACTTACTTTTAACGGTGTTGGTACACTTCTGTAGGTGATAGACAGTACTGTTCAATATTACCAGACAAGCTTCTGTTTTCAGAGAGTTCGAACCAGCAGTTTATTGTTTCTTCTTTTTAAATAAGTTACATCAATTTGTTCATTCTCACTTAATTGACAATTATTGCCATAATGCATAGAATTTAAACACAAAGTGCTTTAACCCTTGGCGCTCGAAGCCCGGCTCTCAGCCGGCTTTCCCGAATGGTAGGTTCCGACCGAAGCCCGGCTCCCAGCCGTATTATAATTGCTTTAGGAGGCAAACTAATAATGTTTCTTTCTTGTAAGAATCCCAGAATAACACTTGGTTTTATATCTTTCAAGAAATTTTATTTTTGTGAACAAAAAACGTGTTTTATGTGTCAATTTTCTTCTTAGAAAAACTGGCTAAATGAACAGCAGATATCGCGATGTTATTCGGCGCAAAAACGTGAGGAAACCAGCCAAATTTGCTGTTTGTTTCGCGTTATTCAGGGTTGACAATCCTCTCGGTCGCTATAAGCCGCTAATCCTATACCATACCCCTATAAACCCAGGTACCCAAACACTCAGATCGATCACCTACGGGCCAACCAAGGGAAAGGCCCGTGCCAACAACAAGTGTTGGCTTTAATACCCCAACAACAACAACACTCAGATCACCATACACAGGGTAGACTTCTTGTTTCGGCGAGTTGTAATTGATTAGTAACGAATGCATTTGCTGAGTTAATCATGTCTCTCCGACACCGGAAGTTTCTTGAAAACGAAGAGGAAATCTTAGAATACTTTTTAGGACTGACTTCTGAATCGGAAGATGATTCAAGTGAAAACGATGAACCGTCTGCCGCTCCTTCCACATCTGATGAAAACAATTCTTTTATCATCGTGAATGAAGACCTGGAAGCGGAATCTCCTGTCGAAGACGAGGACGAATACACCGACGATATGGTAATGCCCCCTGAAGAAGACGAGGACACAAATGACGAAAATTGGGCCGATGAAAATAACTGGGAAGAGTTTGATGAAGAGTGGCATGAATTACCCAGATTTACAGTACTTTCAAAGGAAGAGCAAAATTCAACTGTCCTGATCAAACTATCAACACTCCTTTGCAATTTTTCATGCTTTTTTACACGGGAACTTTTCCAAACAATTGCAGTTGAAACGAATCGCTACACAGAGGAACTGATAAGTAGGAAAAGGCCTCTGCAACAATATTCTACATGGCAAAACTGGCAAAAAATAAGCGTGGAGGAAATGATGGCCTTTCATGGAACAATAATTAATATGGCTTTACACAGAAATAAGAGATCAAGGGACTTCTTTTCCAAGCAATGGGTGGACGAAAGTTCGTTTTTTCGGCAAATCTTTAGGAGAGATAGGTGGTTCCAGATATTCTGGGGTCTTCATGTGTCTCCTCCAGCACCCCCTGGCAGTGGCTTCATGGCATCTCGGAGGTCAAAGGTAAAAAAAAGTTCATGACTATTTATCTGAACGGTTCTTATGTTATTATCATCCTGGATGCCATCTAAGCGCCGACGAGTCCACAGTGCCATTCAAGGGCAGGACCGCATTCAAAATGTACGACAGCAAAAAACCTACAAAATGGGGCATCAGAATATATGATATTGCCGATGCACTGACGGAATATATTCTAGGTTTGATTCCGTATTACGGCAAAGCTACTATCGAGTGCCTTGGTTATGCTGGTCATCTCTTCACCACTCGCATTGTATTGACACTAGTAGACATCGTTACGCGTGCCACAAGAGAAACTGGATACCATGTTTATACGGGTCGTCTTTATACAAACTTATCTCTAGCTGCGGAACTTCTGGAGAAAAAAATTCACATCACTGGAACGATAAATACGAATAGGAAAGGCCTTCCCCCTCAAGTGAAGAAAAGAAAAAGATCATCGGTAGGAACAGTAAGGTTGTATGTGAAAAACAAGCGATGCCATATTTTGTCTTGGAAAGATAAGAGGGACGTCATTATGTGCTCTACATACCATACCACAAGAACCACCCAACATCGCCGTGTTATGAAAGGGAATTTAGAACAAGTTATTGAAAAACCAGTGATGGTCTCTGAATATACTTCTAACATGGGAGGAGTGGATCGTGCAGATCATTACATATCATCATACTGCTTCCTACAAAAATCATTGAAATGGTGGAGAAAAGTTTACTTTTTCCTTTTGGAAGTAGCCATAGTGAATAGTTTCATTCTCCATCGTATTCATATGAAATCAAAAGGGTTGAAGGTATTATCTCATCTTCAGTTCCGGAAAGAATTGGTGAAAGAATTGGCAGGAAACGTAAGAAATGCGGTTCAAAATGGAAGAAGCACATCTGTTGATGAGAATAGGTTGAATGGAAAATTACATATAATAGCCAAACAAGACAGGAAACACTCCGTCGAATGCATTGTGTGCAGTGATAGACGTGGACCTGGTGGAAGGAAAGAAACCAAATATTGCTGTAAAACTTGTACCAGGCAACCTGCAATGCATCCTGAGTGCTTTGAAGCTTACCATACAAAAAAGGATTACAAAAAGAAATATACTTAATTCTTTTATGAATCCTGCAATATGAATTTTGTATATTTTCATTACAAATAATGAATATGTTTCTTCGCATGTTATTGTGTTAAAAACATTACTATTATTATTATTATTATTATTATTATTATTATTAGAATAAGTAACGCAAAATTATTAGACCTGTATGATTTACACCTATAAGATGAATGAAATCTTTATTGAAAATTAAGAAATTATATTTGGACCACTTTGACCGAAAAAAATGACCAAACTACAATATTTTCTTTACGTTCGACTCTGTATGATTTGTAAATTTATTCCTATGAAAAAAAGGAACATGATTATTATTATAATTCTTTTTTACAAAAATCGGAAATATGTACAAAGTTCCCCCCCCCCCAAAAAAAAAAAAAACATTCATACTAAATATACTGTCTATTATAAACCACGTAAAAAAATTATGATATATAATATTACATGTATTCAGTATGTATGGTCATACATTCCTCATTTGTAAACAAAAGACCACGTGGTAATTTTGGGCTGGTGGTGAGAGGTGGTCACACCCTTGGCCACACCAAGTGCAAGGTCGGCAATTAGAAATCTCCTTGGTCCTAGAAACGTCGAGAGAGAGAGAGAGAGAGAGAGAGAGAGAGAGAGAGAGAGAGAGAGAGAGAGAGAGAAAGTACGAGGTATTTGTAAAATAGGATGTGCAAGTCCTTATCTTAAGAAATAAGAAAGTAAATTAAATAGAGAAGAGTAAAAGCTACAATGACGAATCAAATAAACAAGAAATAAAGGTGTGGTTCATAATCCTTTCTGACCTAAGACAATGTTACAACCTTGACTCACCAAGGCCGGATTATCTCAGGTAGAGAATTATCGAAACGGAAATACCAAAGACAACTGATTCCTCATATCCCTTAGCTTGTATTTCAAGAGCCTTTCCGAAGATCTCATACAGATAATGGTAAAACGCATATACACGTGGTTACAAACGGATATTTATTTATGTAACTTGTATGAAGTTTCTATGTGCATCAAGTACTTCCCTCCATCATTATATATATATAATATATATATATATATATATATATATATATATATATATATATATATATATATATATATATATATATATACGTAAGGTGTACACGTTAGCGACATGAAAATCCATTGTTCCTGTAACTATAAAGCATTAGCAACTATCATTGCTTGGCAAAGGTGATTCGGTGCTACTATAGTGTGAGGTCTACCGCCATATGTCGCCTACCCAGGTGGAGAGTGAGGTCTACCGCATGACCAGCGTCCCAGAGCCCCGCACCTAACCATTGAACATGTGAACTGCCCAAATTCATCAAAAACGTGACCTGCCCATATAAAAGGAAGCAAATGGAGTTCCTAAATCGCACTACGGGCCGACCAAGGGAATGGCCCGTGCCAACGAGAACTGTTGGCTATAATCTACAACAACAACTCCTAA
>NC_090746.1:69990072-70005072 GCF_036898095.1 Palaemon carinicauda | reverse complement strand
TCTTGTTTTGTAAAATTTTTAATGTTTATATAGGAGATATTTGTTTTTATGTTGTTACTCTAATTAGAATATTTTATCCTTCCTTGTTTCCGTTCTTCACTGGTCTATTTTCCTTGTTGGAGCCCCTGGGCTTATAGCATCCTGCTTTTCCAACTGGGGTTGTAGCTTAGCAAGTAGTAGTAGTAGTAATAATAATAATAATGATAATAAAAATAATAATAATAATAATAATAATAATAATAGCGCATCTTCTAGAGCTATAATATGCTGACGACGGAATTGGTCTGCACCCTTCTACACAATGGCATCAGTGACGGCAGCACTGATTTAATCATCATCACCATAGTTAGCATTTGATTAAACAGCAGTCGTCATCGACTCGATGTACATCCATAGGAAAAATTGGACATGTATGTGATATATACAGTTTATTTATATAATTATATGCATTTATATAATTATATATGTACATATAAAAAGTTTATATATATATATATATATATATATATATATATATATATATATATATATATATCTGCAAATGTGTATGCAGCATAAAACTGACTCCAAAGATTAATAACACAAGTTACTGCCACATTCAACCTTTACATACGAAGTGTCCCCCTACGCTGTAAAATTTCTCAACATTAGTATCTTCATTTAACCTTCGAATCTCCTATCCATTTTGAAGCAAGTATTGATAACATTCATCAGATCAGTATATTTACTTAGGGCTGGAAACAATGTGGTAGAAAGTGGTACAACCGAATCTGTGCTGCTAAGGAAGTGTGAATAGTTTGAGGTATAAATATAATCTACCTTATGGAAGGTGAGTACTTCGTAAAGGGTCGTGGACCCCTGGTGAGGGGAAATGTTTCCTTGATCACATGTGAGCCTCATTTTTGGGGGTAAACAATTACAATTTCACTACTATAGGATTCCTGGAAAATAGAATGAATATATTGCCTCCTTGGGGGTCTGGGTGAGATGACTTAATAAAGGGCCTGGTCCATCAAGTTTTACAGCCATATGCTCAATGGAAAAGGTACACACATATTTTATATATATATATATATATAAATGTATGTATATATATTTATATAAATACACACACACACATATATATATATATATATATATATATATATATATATATATATATATATATATATATATATATATATATATATCATCAGACGTTACTAATCCAATGAAGAACAAAGGCTTCAGACATGGCCTTGCGTCTGTTTATGATCATTCTGTGCCAGGTCCCTCACGCTAACTTCCTTAGTTCGTCGATCCATTGTCTTCTCTTCCTTCCTCTGCTTCTTTTACAATCTCTGAACCATAGATGGACATTAAGAATAAATTACACACACACACACACACACACATATATATATATATATATATATATATATATATATATATATATATATATATATACATATATGTATTCAAATAAGCCATATATTTTTGATACATTAATGTTTGGATTCTCTTAACACCCTCGGGATCAGAGCCCCAGGCGAAATCACACAAAGACAACAGCTTCTAACCGGCCGGGAGTCGAACCCTGGTCCAGGAAGTGGTATGTTGATGTTCATACAAGTTTCTTGGACCAGTGTTCGACTCCCGGCCGGTCAGAAGCTATTGTCTTTGTTTGATTTCGTCTGGGGCTCTGATCCCGAGGTTGTTAAGAGAATCCAGACATTAATGTATCAAAAATATGTGGCTTATTTGAATATGAAAAACACGTAAATGTGCAAAATTTATGATATATTTATGTATGTATGTATATATATATATATATATATATATATATTATCATTATTATTATTATTACTACTTGCTAGGCTACAACCCTAGTTGGAAAAGCAGGATGCTATAAGCTCAGGGGCTGCAACAGGGAAAATAGCTCAGCGAGGAAAGGAAAAAACGAAAAATAAAATATTTTAAGAATAGCAATAACATCAAAATAAATATTTCCTATAGAAACTTTAACAAAACAAGAGAAAGAGAAATGAGATAGAATAGCGTGCCCGAGTATACCCTCAAGCAAGAGAACTCTAACCCAAGACAGTGGAAGACCATGGTACACAGGCTATGGCACTACACAAGACTAGAGAACACAGGTTTGATTTTGGAGTGTCCTTTCTCCTAGAAGAGCTGCTTATATATATATATATATATATATATATATATATATATATATATATATATATATATATATATATATATATATATATAATACCTATCAGGATTCAGAGGTAAAAGCACCAATCGTATATGAATTTTAATTTTTTTATTTTTATATATCTATTTTGTTCCTGATTCTTTAGAAGATTTTATCGGTATCCAATTTTTATGATGCTACGGACGAAATAAAAACCGGAATATCTGAAACTAATACCACCTATATATCCCGGATTTGTGTATTCTACTCTCAGGGATGTGGAATAGAAACATATCCCTCGGATTTTTTTATTGTCTCTCCCACCCTTACCCTTTCCTATTTCTTTCTTTCTTTTTTTTTTCTATTTTGCTCTGTTCAGGTAATTTTTTATACCTCGATTTTTATTCATCTCTGGTTCGTTCACTATTTCCTGTAACCCAGAGGTATTTTATATTTGGTAAGGTGATTTAATTCTATGCAGGTTATTTTTATTTTGCCGCATTCTAGTTTTTATAAAGGTTTTAAAGGTTAGAAAGGTCGCTCATGAATGGCAGAGTCAGGAGACGGTGACAATGCCCTTGTAGGACAATGCCCTAGAGACTAACAAGGGAGGGCCAGGCTGTGACTGCTGATGACTCGGCAGATAGACCTATAAGCACCCCCAAATCTCCATCTTTAGCTCACAAGGATGGAGAAGTTGCAGACACTGCAAGTATCTTTAAGCCGTGAGTGGGTCTTGAACTCCTGTCCTGCATATCGCCAAGCAGGAACGTATCCAGTAGTTTAACGCCAGTTAGATGCAGTATCTTTTGGGGAAAATAATTGGAGTACCGAGTTTCATGAAATAGTAAAATTTACTTTTTTTTTGTCAGTTCGTTTCTTTTAATGTCTTTAATCGCTAATAGTTAGAATCTATCTTTTTAACGTTAACTACTATTAAATTTCACATACCTATAGCTCATACAACAGGAAAATAACAGGTATGTAATAAATACTTTGTTATAGATACACCTTTGAATGTACCCATTTTCTATTGGCTAGCATATTTGTTCTTTTAGTTAAAACACTTCTTTGATTTATAGAAAGTTGACCACGATGATCGAGTTGAACAGAATTAACTGAAATAACTTAGGTTTACATATTTCGATGATCCTGTGACTTCCTTTAGTAAGATAAGATATTGAAAAATCCTTGTTTAACCGGTAAACTGGAAGTCTTACAAGTAATGGCAGTAATTACTCGGTAATTACCTCCGCTAACGAAGTTGTAAGGAGGTTATGTTTTCTCCCCTGTTTGTGTGTGTTTGGTTGTGAATAGCTTCCTGGCCACAATTTTAATCGTAGAGTAAGGAAACTTGCCGGGATTAACTGTAGGAAGTTATTAAAAGTAGGAAATGATTAAATTTTGGATGACCAAGGTCAAAGATCAAGGTCACGGTCAAGCAAAATGTCCAATTCACGTAATAAGTGATAATTATGGACATCGTTGTCACAGAGATTTCAAATTTGGTACATATTTGAGTGTACGAAAATCCACGTCATTAATACATGTTAAGGTCAAAGTCGAGTCCAAGGTCAAGGGCAAGCAAATGTCAAATTCCGGTCATCAATAATACGGCCACAATTTTATTCGTAATGAAACTTGAAAGGCTGTTATGTAAAAGAGACATTAAATGGAGAATGTTGCAGTTAATAATAATGAGAGAGAGAGAGAGAGAGAGAGAGAGAGAGAGAGAGAGAGAGAGAGAGAGAGAGAGAGAGAGAGAGAGAGAGAGAAATCGTATATGTTTTCTACCTTTGGGTTTTGTATAGAATACAAATTACTGTTTCCCTCCTTGTGCTTGTTTGTGGCATCTTTTCTGAATTTTTGGGTCTCCAACGTCTTGATTAAATTCCCTTGGCTCCATGCACACATATACTTTATTGTGTAGTTTATTCGAACCATTTAATTTTGACGAGTTACGATGTTTATGTGGTGTGTAATTGATTTTATATTTTCGGTCATTTGTAAAATTCCTCTAGTGGTTTTACTGTCATGACCTAAGGTACAGATACTCCACTTAAGTTCCCCCATCAGTTTTTTTTTTTTTTTTTTTTTTTTTTGCAAAGGCAAAGGCAAATTTTATTCTATCGACCCCTTCCGGAGTATGAGAATTACAAAATTACACAGATATATATATTTTACACAAAAACTACAAAAAAGAAGAGACCAATAGATTACAACTATATTTATGTACACATATATTCAGTAAGTACATAATTAACGCATGAAAGGTATTCTGACAAAGGAAAGTACATACATTGAAAAATAATACCAGAATAATGAAAATCCTAGAAAGTATTAAATCTAAAATAAAGACATTATAAGGTTAACAAACCTTGCAAGTCTTTTCAGTTCTCTGGCATTACTTGTATTGAGGAGCAGACTGAATTTAAAAGTGGTAGGTCTTCTACAATAGTAGGGCTTTAGGTATCTCTCTCTTATTTCTCTAATCACAGGACAAACTAAAACATAATGGTATTCATCCCCAACTTCAATGCCGTTGCATAGTGTGCAAGAGTGCTGATTTTCTTGCCTAGAATATCTTTCAGTTGTTACAGGAAGTTTGTGGGTACCACACCTATATTTACTAAGGGCAATTCTTTCTGGAATATCTAAATTTATAATATACTTTTCTTGGCCAAATTCAGTGACCCCTACAATTTTTCTGTTGTCTGTTCTAGTGCAGGTGTGAATAATAGACCCCTTGATCTTTCTAACATCTTGCCCAACGTATGGTTCGGTATTATGCAATGGTGCGTACTGTCTCAAGGCCAGCCAAATCTTACCCAAAACAAGCCACTTTAATGGTTAAAAGGTCGCTCATTATCGAACGAAGTAAGGAACAAGGCAATGCCTTAGAGACAGGACATTTCACTAGTAAGAGACTGGCCATCTATACATATGGTCATGACCAAGGCTATTAAGCTAGGGCCAAGGAGAGCCAGACAATAGCTGGTGATCACTAAGCAGGCAAACCTATAAGCTCTACCCATACATCCCAAGAATGCTGAGGTTGCAGACATTACTAGAAACTATCGGACTCTCGTCAAGCAGTGTGATGTAGAGGTTCCAGTAGTCTACCACAACACTGTTAAAGATATTTGTCGATTATGCGGTGAATGCATTTTTCCAGTACCTGATTTCTACTTTGCACATCTTTGATAGATAATACGGAGGCATAAAGAACGTTTAAAGGTTTAAAGTCGCTCATGAATGGCAGAGGCAAGGAATAGTGACATTGTCCTATCAAGCAAGAGAATACCCTCGAGATTGACAATGTATACAAATGATCAGCGCCCCATTCCACGAAAGCTAGGACCAAGGAGGGTCAGCCAATGACTGCTGATGACTCAGCAGATAGATCTGTAGGCTTCCCAAAGGATGGTGAGGTTGCAGCAACGAAAGGAACTAACGATTTTTAGCGGGACTCTTACTCCATCTGACGATCACGAGTCAGGGACGTTAACACATAGGCCACCTTAACCGTATTATGTATAGTATCAAGACCATATAAAAGTAGAGCATTGAAATTATTGCCTTTTAAGCTGTGGTACACCCCGCAACAAAACCGGTGTCGCCTGGCCAGACCTGACTTGGAGAGATCATGCCCCTCTTGCCCTGAAAGGTGGCCGACGTTAAACAACCGAGACATTGTTAGGATGGTTCGAATGTGGGGAGGAGGGAAATTACCAATATCACTCAAAGAAATGCGTTGAAGTGAGAGAACTTTTTTATTCTTTTAAGAAATGTAATCTAATATTATTTCGAAACTAATTCATCAAAAGATTTTATCATAACTTTTTATTTGAATTTTCCTATCCTATTTCTAAATAAAATTTTCTTAAATAAAATTGGAACCGACTATTCATATTAATATTCATAACACGGAAATATCCTTCGTTTTCATTTTCCTAAGCATCCCCCCACATTCTCTCTCTCTCTCTCTCTCTCTCTCTCTCTCTCTCTCTCTCTCTCTCTCTCTCTCTCTCTCTCTCTCTCTACATACATAAACTCTTCGCATTATATTTAGGCGTTAATAATGTATCGTTTCAAATAGCACCTATTGGGTCACTAATCATTAGTAAGTGGTCGTTGTTCAAAATTTCGAAGGTAATGAGGTTTAAAGGTTTAGTTGTTGATTTCAGTGTTTTCCTTTGATTTCGATCATGAGTCACGAAGCTCGGTGTGGTTGGGGTCAGGTTTTGTCACGGGCTACTTGGCTCCGGCCCTCTTAGAGAAAATAGTATTATTTGCTATATCAATTATATTAGTTTAAGATTGGAGATTTAAAATGCATCATCAGTTAACATAATCTATATTGTTTCAGAAGTGATTGGTGACAATAAAATATGTGAAATGACATGCAACGAAAGTTCATTGGTGCATTATTATTGTGATGATGTGGTATATAGGATGTAGGGTATAAAATATTAAACAATCAACTCATTGTTTACTCAAATTATCTGGTTCGGCGTCAATAACCTTATATGTCAGGATGACAAAAAACTCCTAATCAATCAATCAAATTATCTGGGCAAGTCGCTCACTTCCAAGCGAACTCCTTTCCCTGGTGACGATTGCTCAATGCTCAAAGGTCCGAGTCTAGCTGGCTTCACCCTTCCCAAGGCAAAAGGAAATATTTCTTTAGCATTGAATATTCTTAATATTACGATTTCATTTGTCGTTTCATGTCCTGATGTCCAACACCTTAAAAGTGTTCCCCCGGTAAGCTCTTCAAGAAATCCATTACTCTCGATAATTGTTCAATCAGTCTTTCGCATATTTACTTCGCTATCTATAGTTTTGACATAATTTTAAACACCTGGAAAGCAAACTGTATGAAATATTGTCATCTTAGTATTTTGTTTTTCATTTACTAAAAAACTTCCACCAGAAGGATCTTATAACTGTGAGACCTTTAAACCTCAAACAATGGGGATGGGGGTAGAAGGATATAACGAGGAGGGGGTTAAAGATGATGGTGGAGAGGTGGCAATTGTGTTATCTTAATGTATGGCTTGACGATGTTTGCTTATTAACATTTATGAAGCGATGATGATGATGATGGTAATACCCCTATTGATAACATTTAATATCAATGATTCCAACTCGCAATGAAAACGGCCATATATCGTTCTAAAGGTGGTCATTGAACATCTTTGGAACATGGGATCTTCACCCGAAAGAAATACAAATCCAACACCAACTTGCAAAGTAGTTAGCGGTCTTGTGTGATCCTTTGGAACATCCCAATAATATAAAATATTGGATACAGGTAATATATATATATATATATATATATATATATATATATATATATATATATATATATATATATTTATATATATATGTATATATACAGAGAGAGAGAGAGAGAGAGAGAGAGAGAGAGAGAGAGAGAGAGAGAGAGAGAGAGAGAGAGAGAGCACCTGCTAGAATAATGCAAACGAAGGATATATGATTCCCACGTATATTAATTAGAATAGTCAGTTCCCACAATATTTAAGGATGTTTCATATAAAAATGTAATAAGGAATGCAAATATATCGGTGTGATTACATTTTCGATAACTATCCTCGTAAATGATTGCATTTCTTAAAAGAATGAGATAAGACCTCTCTATCTTTCATATATATATATATATATATATATATATATATATATATATATATATATATTTCTATATATGTATATATATAAATATATATTTATATTTATATACATATATATATATGTATATATATATTTATATATATACATATATATATATGTATATATATATATGTATATATATATATATATATATGTATATATATATATATATATATATATATATATATATATATATATATATATATATATATATATATATACAAGTTTATTACAAGTCTACCGTACATATTCCTGTCGAATTTAGGAATCTGTTCTTAGACTTGAAAGCAACCCTTCTCCACTATGTTAGCTGATAAGTGAGTTTGGAACACGTGGTTATTTATTAAGAATCTATATCCATAACAACGTGTTGCAAACACTAATCAGCCATCATAGTGGAGATGAGTTTATTTCAAATCTAAGAACAGATTCCTGAATTCGACAGGAATATGTACGGTAGACTTGTAATAAACTTGTATTTGTCTTGATAGCATGGTTGGTTACAGTCTCTGCAAGCATGGTTTCAGCTAAGAGGCATAGGTTCGAATATTTGCGCAGCCAGAAGCTGTTAACATTAATGAACATCTAGTGGATATTCACTTCCAAAGATAGAATTCGATATCAAATGTCATTTTGGTTGATATTTACATTAATTAAAATCTAGAGTGTTATACATACATATATATATATATATATATATATATATATATATATATATATATATATATATATATATATATATATATATATACTATTTGTGTCCGATCTATCGGAGTCCAGAAATGGATGGCTATACAGTATATGAAAGGCCTGGTACTCACTGACGGGTGTTAAGTAGCAGGAGCCTGCATGGTGAGGAGGAGGTATGCTGGCTGTTTAGTTCACCACTCACCTGGGTGAACCGGGGTCATTTCATTCATAAAAAATACCTAAAGTATATGCTGTATTTATTTGTACCACCTCTTTGGCCCACATTTTGAGGTTTCTTACCTCTAGCATTAGGGTTTTTTTTTACCTCTTATTTTGAGGTGCCTTACTTCTAGCATTTGAGGTTATTTGAACATTAGGGGCTTTTTTTGCTCTATTTTAGGTGCTTTAACTTTAGCTTTATGACCTCTATATTTTTAGGTGCCTTATCTCTAGCATTAGGGGCTTTTTGACCTCTATTTTAGGTGCCTTATCTCTAGCACTTGGGGCTTTTCGACCTCTATTTTGAGGGGTCTTATCTCTAGCATTAGAGGCTTTTTTACCTCTATTTTAGGTGCCTTAACTTTAGCTTTACGGGCTTTATGATCTCTATTTCGAGGTGCCTTATCTCTAGCATTAGGGGCTTTTTGACCTAATATTCTGAGGTGCCTTATCTCTAGCTTTAAGGGCCTTTTACCTCTTATTTTAAGGGGCCTTATCTCTAGCATTAAGGCCTTTTTGACCTCTTATTTTGAGGTGCCTGTTCTCTAGCATTAGGAGCTTTTCACCTCTATTTTCAGGAGCCTAATCTATAGCATTAGGGACTTTTTAACCTCTGATTTTGAGGTGCCTTATCTGTAGCATTAGGGGATTTTTCCCTCTATGTTGAGGTGCCTTATCTCTAGCATTAGGAGTTTTTTTATCTCTATTTTTAGGTGCCTTAACTTTAGATTTAGGGCTTTATGACCTCCATTTTTAGGTGCCTAACCTTTAGCGAAGAAGGGCTTTTTGACCTCTGATTTTGAGGTGCCTTATCTCTAGTGTTAGGGACTTTATGACCTTTATTTTAAGGTGCCTTATCTCTAGCATTAGGGCCTTTTTGACCTCTGATTTTGAGGTGCCAGGTGTCTTATATCTACCATTAGGGGATTTTTTTTACCTATATTTTGAGGTGCCTTATCTCTAGCATTAGGATATTTTTTACCTCTGTTTTTAGGTGCCCCAACTTTAGCTTTAGGGGCTTATTTATAGCATTAGGGGCTTTTTTACCTCTATTTTGAGGGGCATTACTTCAAGCAATAGAGGCTCTTTGACCTCTATTTTTAGTTGCCTTTTTTTTTGTAGCATTAGGGGCTTTTTTACCTTAAGTTTGTGGTGCATTACTTGTAGCATTAGAGGCTTTTTGACCTCCCTTTTTAGGAGCCTTATATATAGCATTAGGCCCCTTTTGACCTCGATTTTGAGGTGCATTACTTCTAGCATTAGAGGCTGTTTTACCCCTATTTTTTTAGGTGCTTATTTATAGCATTATGGGCTTTTTTACCTAGATTTTGAGGTGCTTTACTTCTAGCATTCGAGGCTCTTTGACCTCTATTTTTAGGTGCCTTTTTTTGTAGCATTAGGGGCTTCTTGGCCTCGATTTTGAGGTGCATTACTTGTAGTATTAGAGGGTCTTTGACCTTTATTTTTAGGTGCCTTATTTATAGCATCAGGGGCTTTTTGGCCTCTATCTTTAGGGGCCTTATATAAAGCATTAGGGGCTTTTCGACCTCAATTTTGAGGTGCTTTACTTCTAGCATTCGAGGCTCTTTGACCTCTATTTTTAGGTGCCTTTTTTATAGCATTAGGGGCTTCTTGACCTCGATTTTGAGGTGCATTACTTTTAGTATTAGGAGTTCTTTGACCCGTCTTTTTAGGCGTCTTATCTATAGCATTAGGGGCTTTTGACCTCTATTTTTAGGGGCCTTATCTATATCATTAGGGGCTTTTGACCTCGATTTTGAGGTGCATTACTTCTAGTATTAGGAGTTCTTTGACCTCAGTTTTTAGGTGCCTTATTTATAGCATTAGGGGCTTTTGACCTCTATTTTTAGGAGCCTTATATAAAGCATTAGAGGCTTTTTGACCTCAATTTTGAGGTTCTTTACTTCTAACATTAGAGGCTCTTTGACTTCTATTTTTAGGTGCCTTATTTATAGCATTAGCAGCTTTTTTACCTCTATTTTTATGTGCCTTATTTCTAGCATTAAGGGTATTTTACCTCTATTTTGAGGTGTCTTATTTTTAGCATTAAGGAGTTTTTTACCTCTATTTTGAGGTGTCTTTTTTTTAGCATTAAGGAGTTTTTTACCTCTATTTTGAGGTACCGTATTTCTCGCAATAGGGGCATTTTTTTACCTCTATTTCAAGTTGATTTACCTCTAGCATTAAAGGCGATTTTACGTGGTCGTTTAAACACTCTTCGTTGATGTTCTCTTCTGTCTGTTCTAGATTTCAAGATCTTTAGTTTTTTGTTTTCCTTTGATATTTCATCCTCCGCTTTCCTTAGTTCGTCAATTTCCTTCGAGATTTCATCGTATTCTTCCTTAGTTCGTCAGTTTCCTTCTAGATTTCAAGAGAGATTTCAGTGCCGTGAATCCTCAGTTCGTCAGATTCCTCAGATGTCTTTGTCCATCGGGGCGAGGGGTAGAGACAGAAATGTAATAAATTTTCTCTGCATACGTCATCACGCTAAAGTAAACGACGAGCAACACAATATATTTACCAATATGACCTGGATATGTCCTTTCTTCAATGTCTAATTTTGGGACGATCCTGTTGAACCACACATCGCTCACCGTTTCGTTGAACCATTCTCTCTCTGTCCTTATTTCCAATCGTCTCGAATTATAGGACATCGTTGCAAAAGCCCAAGCAAAGGATCATTCAAGGCGCGTACATTATGTTCTTCAAAGCTCGACAACTTCTGCAGCAACCACCAAACCCAGCTGTAGATGAAGGTGTTCCGAAGAGCCTCCTGTCGATCCTGTAGTTGGAATACGCAATTCTCACAGTCAGCTCCCTGTTCCAAAAATAGCCATTAACAATGTTCACTGCGTTGCATGCTTAGTTTGAAAAAAAGAAAAAATATCAGGTCTTCAGAAGTCATTTGAAGCTCGGGGCGGAGCCGTTCAGAACTGCTCCGGGAAGATTCTGTTCTGGAGTCATTCAGAACTCTATGCTAAGTCTACGGCTATGTCTTCTGAAGCCTTTTGAAGATCCCGGAAAATTTTCTTCAGGTGCCGTTCAGGGAGCTCCAGGATGAATCTGTTCTATGGTCATTCAGAACTCCATGCTAAGTGTACGGTTGTTTCTTCTGAAGGCATTTGGAAATCCTTAAAATTTTTCTTCCGAATCCGTTCAGAAATTCTGTTCTAGGGTCATTCAGAACTCCATGCTAAGTCTATGGACATTTCTTCTGAAGCCATTCGGAGATCCGTGAAGATTTTCTTCCGAAGCCGTTTAGGACTCGCGAAAAACTATTCTTTCGTTTCAATAAATTCTAGTAACTCATCATCATCATCATTATCATCATCATCATCATAATAATAATAATGATAATAATAATAATGATAGTGATAATGATAATGATAATAATAACAATAGTAATAATAATAATAAATTACATGACTTGATTTATGTATTTGAGTCTGAAAGTTCTGAAGTCGTTCAACGCTTGGTTTTGCAATTTGAAGGAAAAGTTAAGAGACTGAATAGGAAGATGAAAAGATAATTAATACTATAATTTATTACTTTTATTATTAAGTAACGCCTGCAGCGCACTCGGTGATCGAACTCGGGCGAAGGGTAATTGAAGTTTTCAGCAAACCCTATTGAAATAACCGAAGGCTTCGACTTATTTTTTCAGGTTTGGGATTTAAAACAACCCATTTCCAGTACGAATCGATATCAGAGCCGTTCGAAACAGAAAATACGTCTCGAAAAAACGCATTCCACGAGTACTTTTCTGAAGAATTCATTTCAGATAATCAATAATGATGTAATATTCACATGACTTTTCCAATGGAAATATTGCTTTCTAAATTTTTTTCGAAGGTGATGTGTATATGTTATGTTTCTACCAATGGTTTATATATTCACACACACACACACACACACACATATATATATATATATATATATATATATATATATATACATATTATCTCCTACCCCTATTGACGCAAAGAGTCTCGGTTAGATTTCATAAGTCGTCCCTATCTTGAGCTTTTAATTCAATACATCTCCATTCATCATCGCCTACTTCACGTTTCATAGTCCTCAGCCATGTAGGTCTGGGTCTTCCAACTCGTCTAGTGCCTTGTGGAGCTCAGTTAAACGTATATATATATGTGTATATATATAAATATATATATATATAATATATATATATATATATATGTATATATATAGACATATATCTACTGTACATATATATATATATATATATATATAGATAAATCAATAAATATATATATATTTATATATAGATATTTATGTATATATATAAATATATATATAAATATATACATATATGAATATGTATATTATATATATCTATATATAAGTGAATAAATAAATAAATATACATATATATATACATATATATATATATATATATATATACTTATTCAATATATTCATGCATATAAATATATATGTATATATATATATTCATATATATATATATATATATTTATATATTTATTCATATATATATTTATATATGTACATATATACATATATATACAGTATATATATATATATATATATATATATATATATCTATATATATATCTATATATATATATGTGTGTGTGTGTGTATGTGTGTAAATTTGTGTGTGTCATCAGCTGTGACTGGTCCACTATAGAACAAAGACCCCAGACATGCCACTTTATAAGTTCGTCTTCTCTTCCTTCCCCAACTTCTTTTACAATCTCTAGGGACACATTCTACAATTCTTAATGTCCATCTATTGTCTGACATTCTCATTATATGTCCTGCCCATGTCCATTTCTTTTTCTTACATGTTAAAATATCTTCTACTTTAGTTTGCTCTCGTATCAATGTTGCTCTATTTATGTCTCTTATTGTTGTTATTATCATCATTCTTTCCATCGCTCTTTTAAATTATAATCAGCTCATGTTGTAAGGCCTTTAGTAAGCCTCCAAGATTCTGATGCTTAAGTTAATACTGTTAGGACCAACTGATTAAATACTTTCCTTTTTAGAAAAAATGGATTATATATATATATATATATATATATATATATATATATATATATATATATATATATATATGATGAAAATCAACACAATATCGTGTTCAAATAGAATTAAATTTCTATCTCATACTTGGGATCGAACCTAGCCCCTTCAAATGAAAGGCCAGGTCGCTCTGCTGGCATGGTTGGAAGCGACCTGGCCTTTCATTTGAAGGGGCTAGGTTCGATCCCAAGTATGAGGTAGAAATTTATTTATATTTATATGTGTATATTCACACATATACATACATACATATATAATGAATAGACATCAGCGTCCAAAATTGAAGACAGCATCTCCTCGGACAGATCGTCCTGCGGATAGTTTTCAGGATAACAGCAGAAATACACTGACTTTTCTCCGTTTATTGTTTGGTATCAACATGTGTTTCGGATCACTTTGCGACCCTTCTTTAGGACTACATTGAGTTTAGGAACTACACTTTTTTATAAATGTTATGGTGGTGAAAATTTGATCAAATTTTCACCATTATAACCTATATCAATTTTATTAGTTTAAGGTTGGAGATTTAAAATGCATCATCAGTTAACATAATCTATATTGTTTCAGAAGTGACTGGTGACAATAAAATATGTGAAATGACATGCAACGAAAGTTCATTGGTGTATTATTATAGTGATGATGTGGTAAATAGAATGTAGGGTATAAAAGACATTGTTTTCTCAAATTATCTGGTTCGGTGTCAATAACCTTAGATGTCTGGATTACAAAAAACTCCTAATCAATCAATCAAATTATCTGGGCAAGTCGCTCCCTTCCAAACGAACCCCCTTCCCTGGTGACGATTGCTCAATGCTCAAAGGTCCGAGTCTAGCTGGCTTCACCCTTCCCAAGGCAAAAGGAAATATTTCCTTAGCATTGAGTATTCGTATTATTACGATTTTATTTGTCGTTTCATGTCCTGATGTCCAACATCTTAAAAACGTTCCCCCGGTAAGCTCTTCAAGAAATCCATTACTCTCGATATTTGTTCAATCAGTCTTTTGCATATTTACTTCGTTATCTATAGTTTTGACATAATTTTTAAACACCTGGAAAACAAACTGTATGAAATATTGTCATCTTAGTATTTTGTTTTTCATTTACTAAAAACCTTCCACCAGAAGGATATTATC
>NC_090746.1:69975072-69987572 GCF_036898095.1 Palaemon carinicauda | reverse complement strand
AATTGGCTCACCGTACTTTAGGTGTGAAGAGAGAGAGAGAGAGGAGAGAGAGAGAGAGAGAGAGAGAGAGAGAGAGAGAGAGAGAGAGAGAATTTGAATATTTGATGAGGGTTTGATACCGGAGAGCGAGGATTACTAAGTCGGGGACTCTCTCTCTCTCTCTCTCTCTCTCTCTCACTCACTCTCTCTCTCTCCCTCTCTCTCTCTCTCTCTCTCTCTCTCCCTCTCTCTCTCTCTCTCTCTCTCTCTCTTATGCATCCCACAGCTGTTTATTATTAACTGGAGTTTTACTTGGTATGAAGTAAACGGTGTATTATTGTACAGTTGGACACAGGTACTCTAGTACACCTTGCTCTGAAGACGTGCACTCAGCCATACCTGTACTGCCCGGAAAGGTCCCGTGTTTAGGCCCACCTACCACCTCTGCCATCTCTTCCTACACTGTCTGTTTGGTTACTCACAGTGAAGCAATGGTGTGACAGTGTGCACTTCTTCAGAGCGAGGTGTACCAGGGACTATTGTGTCCAACTGTACCTTTCCCCACCGTGAAATTGATGTCAAGGAAAGGACTTCAAGGACGAGAGAGAGAGAGAGAGAGAGAGAGAGAGAGAGAGAGAGAGAGAGAGAGAGAGAGAGAGAGAGAGAGAGAGAGAGAGTTTTGTGCCCAAGGGATAGAAAGGTGATTTTGACCTTCCCATTTTCTGTGTTGGTCTTTTTCTTTAGAGCGAATTCTGTGTTGTGAAGCAGCTATTTACGACAGGAATAATAATTTATTTCGCTCTAAAATGTGTGTTTGTGTATGTGTGTGTTGGGGGGGGGGGACGATCCCCGGGATCAAACCTTTCATTAAATATTCAAATTCTCTCTCTCTCTCTCTCTCTCTCTCTCTCTCTCTCTCTCTCTCTCTCTCTCTCTCTCCTTTATGCATCTCGCAGTTGTTTATTAAAACCTGTTTCCTGTTAGGTTACGCACAGCGAAGTAATGGTGTGATAAGGTGCACTTCTTCAGAGCGAGGTGTACCAGGGACGACTGCGTCCAACTGTACCTTCCCCCTCCGTGAAGGAAGAGAGAGAGAGAGAGAGAGAGAGAGAGAGAGAGAGAGAGAGAGCTTGTGTAATCAATTCAGTATCATACCGAAGATGACGTATATGAACTGAGGTATTGTTTGACAATTTTCCAGTCAAAATATGTGAAAGATAAACCAATAAAAATTTTTTTTTTTTTTAATGATCTGTTAAATATGTTGAAACTCTTCAATGATCATCAATTGAGTTGTTTACAGTAGGATATTCTGCCGTGTAATTTATTCCCGTGTTTTATTGTACACCAATTTAAACACTGCCTTTTTCCAGACAGTCTGTGGTTATTTGCCATGAGGTTTGGTTACCTATGTTTAGTTAGGACAGCAGTTTGACAGTGTTTCAATGTCATGGTTTGTTCATCAAGGAAGAAGTATACACACACACATATATATATATATATATATATATATATATATATATATATATATATATATATATATATATATATATATACTGTATATATATGTATATGTATTTATATATATATATATATGTGTGTGTGTGTGTGTGTGTGTGTGTTTGTGTGGAGAGAGAGAGAGAGAGAGAGAGAGAGAGAGAGAGAGAGAGATTTTGATGCCAACGTATTCATTTTTATACTCTTGTGTTACTTGTAATATTTTTTGGATATTGATAAGTCTAAACGTTTAAAGGTCGCGTATGAATGGCAGAGGCAAGGGAAAAGGCATTGCCCAATTCCCCTTTCTATCAAGCAAGGACCAGGGACTGGCAGGTAATGGCTGCTTATAACTTAACAGGCAGACCTATTGGTACCACCCACCCTTATCCCGAACTTGCAAGGATGGTGAGGTTGCAGACACTACTAGAAACTATTGGGCTTAAGCCGGTCTCGAACCCCTTTCCGACAGATTATAAAGTATATATTTTTTTACTTTATTTATAGCAATGTTTCCAACTATAGGCATATTGTAAGAAACACATGTCTAAACTAATCCCAGTTCTGTAGACTGTTAAATCCAATTACATTCTGCCTTCCGAAATTAATTTAGTGATAACTATCTCTGCTTCTCCAAACGAACAAGAAGATTCTCGATATGGTAAGATAAATGTTATCCTTTGCTGTGTGTGTTTTTTCTAATACGGCAAGTGAAAGAAGAAAAAAAAAAAGGAGCCAATAGGCTGATTCCAAATTCCATGAACCGCTGAAGCTCACAATTCCAATTTTACAACGGGATGGACGTCGGTTCTTCAGAAAAGTTATTTCTAGGGCAAGGAGACCAAATTTGTGCATATAAAAAAATCTAGATTTTAATCTAGATTTTTTATATGCGTAGATCTCGAGGCATTGGATGACCTTAAATTTATGTTGTACAGAAATCCTTGTATGTGATCAGGAAGTTCGTATGATTAGCTTCGACTATAGATCACATGAAATAGTTAAATACTTTACACAAATAGATTAGAGGAAGTGACAAACGATTGGTGAATATATGAACACAAATAAGTAATTTTTCTCAGATTATGGTTATCACGAAGTGATTTTAATAGGAAATTCCCAACTTATGAATAAAATACAAATATTAAAACGTTAAGAATAAATAAACATCACAATTAGAAATACGTTTACTTTTACAATGTAATAAGAGGTTTCTATCTTTTATCTTTTCATCATTATTAAGATTGATTGATTTGGTTAGAAAGAATTTTATGTTTTGATTTCTCGTTGTTTGTATTTTCATGGGTTAATTAAGTAAGGAAAACATTGAATGAATTATTATTTAACTGTTAAAATTATCATTCTTAACTTTACCTAGAATGTTATCTGTTATTAAGGAAAAATATGTCGCGTCTTAGCTTCGAAAATATCTCATCTCACAAATCGTCTTAAGCTTCATGCTGGTGTCTGTTGGAAGTGCAGGGTTTCTTAGTAGAATATAACCAGGGAATTAATTATGTAGTCGACGTTAATTAACTTTATTTTTTATTTTTTCGTGAAGTTGATGCTGGGCTTGTGTGTCAGGGATGGTATCTCGACTTTTCATATAAAATTTTTTTCCTGACTGATTTAAAAAAGAATGAACATTTTAGCATTGTCATGAGTTGCATTTGACACTTAATTTTATAATTAAAATATCATGAAAATGTTACTAATTGCACATATTGCAGTATCAAATGGGAGACATTAGAGCATTCATTGCAGGTAAGACACGAATCAGTCTGTAGTTCTTGAAGCACTTATTAAAGAACATTCGAAGGAAGGACACCGTTCCTTGTTTACCTGTGAACTTTGAATGAATTACAGTGTGTAAGGTAAACGATTCTTTGTTGAGTTGGTTGGCCAGAATCCAGGGGCCCACACCAAGTCTTGTATTTCCGCTCATAGGGTCACCTATGAACAGAGGCCCATTTATAGGTTTAAAGTTCCTTTGGCACCGTCGTTCAATTAGTTCATTATGCATGTTGCATCAGATTTTTATAATTCTGATCATCCTTTACATTCAGATCTTCCCGGACAGTTCCATCTTGTTTGTAATATTAAGTATGCAGTTAATTCTAATAGTCAGGCCTTCTCTATCATGAGGCTCAATACTACATAGTACTTTAGATGTTTTATTCCAGCTGTGGCCAAGTTGTGGAATGATCTTCCTAATCGGGTAATTCAATTAGTAGAACTTCAAAAGTTCAAACTTGAAGCAAATGTTTTTTGTTGAATAGGCTTGCGTAAGTCCTTTTATAGTTTATAAATTTAATATCTGTTTTAATGTTGTTAATGTTTTTAGAATGTTATTTTAATTTGCATTACTTATATCGTTTATTTATTTCCTTATTTCCTTTCCTCACTGGGCTATTTTTCTCTGTTGGAGCCCTTGGGCTTATAGCATCTTGTTTTTCCAACTAGGGTTGTAGCTTAGCTAGTAATAATGGTAATAATAATTGGACGGGACAGTGTCCCAGAGACTGACCATGTATACGTATGATCAGCATTCAGTTCCCCTCTCCATCAAACCAGGACAAGGTAATGCAAGGAAATGGCTACTCATGACTCAGTAGATAGAACTAAATGCTCTTCCTAATCCTGCCCCATCTCTAGCTGTCAATGATAGTGAGAATGTACGCACTACTAAAAGCTCAAACTTTCGTGCATCTCGAACTCTCTTTGAGCAGATTGCTAGGCGCGGACTCCAGCAATTCGCTACCATACCCTGCTGGCATGTACAGTAGAAGGATTAATCGAAATCAATCGACTACATGTAACTTGATTCTTAAATATGGTTCTGCGCTAACAAGGAATTGATGTATACTGTTGCTCGTCAGCTTTTGACGAACACTGAATAGTTATCCTGGCGTTGATACTCATTTAGAGAAAATGTTCAAAATTATATTATTTTACAGATTGTTGCTGATTGGATATCTAATTGACACCTAATTATTGTCCAATAGAAGATAATTTATTAAATGACATTAACGAAATTGATGGAGAGAGATATAAGCTATAAGATTCTTCAAATCTCGAAGATTATAGAAAGATTTGTAAGAAAAATTCGAATTATAGCTTATGTTGACTTCTCAGTTTCTAAATTCCGAATTTGAATTTTTGCTCAAAATAAGACTACTGTATATACCAAGCAGCTTTTCCTTTTAACGTACCCCATATCCTCCAAGGTCTTGTCATTATTATTGATGAATATCATATACATCTACGGGTAAAATTACGTCAAAGTAATGGGGTATCTTTTCAATGGGAATATTAGGATTGAAATGAAAATTAAGACTTATGTAACTTATAGTTTAATGAAAAGCCAGATTTATTGTTTGTGATTTAATACAAAGTTATAATATCGGGTGCTAAAAGGACATTAAAGCAAATTATTAAAACGAACATATTGTCAACCGGAAAATTAGAAAAAATATGTTTATGATTTAAAGAAAGATGTTATTTTTGGGGGTAAAATTGCATTAAAGCAATTAATTAACTTTAATATATTTTCAACGGATATATTAGAAATGAAATGAAAGGTGTGACTGATATAAGTTGTAGTTTAATGGAAAAAAGTATTTTTTAGTAAGATTACATTGAAGTAATTATTCAACTAGAGTATATTTTCTACGGGAATATTAGGAAGGGAATGAAAAGCCAGAGTGAGGTTATTTAAAGTTGAATTATTAATAAACAGGAAAAGAAGAATTAATCTTGTAATAAAATTATCCTTTCGTTGGATTACATTTCGCCAACAGAACGACCGGAGGGATGGCTGGTGCTTGGTATCCTTCCCAGGGGAAACCTTGTAAGGATTGGCCCCTCTCTGCCATTGCAGATTCTTCAATTAAGAATGAAATTACATTTAGGATATTTCTTTTTATTTCATTTGATAAAAAAAGTTTCTTTTACCGAGGGTACCTTTTGAAGTCGGAATTAAAAGATCTCTTAACTTCATTAAAGAGGGGAGGATTTCTCTCTCTCTCTCTCTCTCTCTCTCTCTCTCTCTCTCTCTCTCTCTCTCTCTCTCTCTCTCTCTCTCTCTCTCTCTCTCTCTCTCTCTCTCTCAAAATTCACATACACACACACACATATATATTTATATATATACTGTATATATATATATATATATATATATATATATATATATATATATATATATATATATATATCAGACACTCTTTCTTTATTAAATAGGGGATATGCTTACAGAGCTACACAATATTAATTTTAATAATGATTAGACGAACGTTTCTTATCGGCAAGGTTTGAGTGATTTTTATTTCTTATTGGTCAAAAGACTTCATCGTCGATGATCCCCTTGAATACTAATTATTAATTTCAGATCTCCTGGCTGATGTATGCATACAGTTATACGCATATTTAAATGATAGTTGAGCCAACTCCCCTTTTCTGGAAGTGAAGTGTTGATGCTAAGTGGAAATGAAAGCAAGAAATTTAAAGCTGTTGGAATGAGCAAAGTATAGGTGACCTGGCCATGTAAAGAGAATGGGCGTCAGTTAGTGAAAGTATTAGGAGGTCAATGTCATGCAGGTTTTTGGCTCAGGGGATTCATCTATGAATCAGCCACCTTCTGTTACCGCAAGTGGCTTTATGAATGAATGAAATGAATAAACGAAAAAGGACCCTTACATTTTATAGTGGGATTCCAATTCACTCAAGCATACATATTGCTTGACACACGATGTTACAAGATAGGTTACAAATATATTTCATCTTATCTATGTCGAATTCAGATATATTTCATCAGAGTAGAAAGTTAGTTTTTTTACACTTTCGTAATATAGTGTTTTTTCAAGTCTCGCAGTTATTAGTATATATATCTATATATACAGTATATATATATATATATATATATATATATATATATATATATATATATATATATATATATATATATATCTATATTGAGAAATATGCGCCTGTATAGACATCTATACAAGTATTTATAAAAGCAAAAAAATTTTTGGGATAATACGCGAGAAGTTATATATTTCGAGAGCAAAATAAATTATAAATGTTTGAAGTTGCCTTCTATTATATTTTCACATGTGGTTTACCGTCGTTAAATATCCATTGAAAGTTACATAATGAGATCCTTTAGTAACTGGACGCTCAGTCCTTTGTAGGATTTAATTAAAGGAGAAATTGGAAGGAAGATTACTTCCGTACCTTGATGAAAATCACTTGTGGTTTGATGTCAGTTTAAAAAAGAAATAACCGGGGGGGGGGGGGTGACTTTATGTCGGTAGGGAGGTAGGGGGTTAGGGGTGGCAAGGTGGGGGGGGGGGGGACGGAAATCCCTGGTTCCCTTTTGAAATACTGAGAAAAGTTGCCTTTGGAATTTCTTACTTTTTTTTTTACTAAATTGCATGAAGGTCTTTTTGATATCTGCGTTCATTAACGAACGCTGTGCTCGGTTTTGGCTTGGGTTTGCTTTTGCCTAGTTTATACGGGAGTATTTGACTACGTGAGGTATTCAGTATATTCAAGTTTTTAATTGGATTACTCAATTGCGGCTTCGATGTTAGTCTGTGCAATTCGGAATATATATTCAAGTTAGTATATACGAAAGATAAAATTGACATTGTAACGATTATAAAATTGACTTTATTTGAAATATAAAATTGATCTTATAACGAATATAAATTTGACTTTATAAGAAATATAAAATTGAGATTATAACAAATATAAAATTGACTTTTTAAGAAATATAAAATTGATATTATAACAAATATAAAATTGACCTTTTAAGAAATATAATCTTCACCTAACGAATATGAAATTAACTTTTTAAGAAATATGAAATTGGGTTTATAACATATAAAATTGACTTATTAAGAAATATAAAATTGTCCTAACGAATATAAAATTGACTTTATAAGAAATATAAAATTGACCCAACGAATATGAAATTTATTTCTTAAGAAATATAAAATTTACTTTAAACGAATATAAAATTGACCGATATAAATTTGAACCTAATAGCAGTTCAGATGAGGTGCCCAGATAAGGATTACTCTTTCTTTTTTGTTTTGGATCAGCTGATTTCTCAAGGGGGCCATCTTAAGTCAAATTTAATTTGGGGAAAATAACCCCAATCTCCGAGAAGCCCATATTCGATATTCAATCATCCATAAGGAAGAAAAAGGAAAAATGGAAAAAGATTAAAGAACAAAGAAAAACGGAAAAAAGAAAAGAAGATATAAGGTAAAGATAAAAATTAAAGGAGAGAAAAATAATAGAAAAAATAGAAAAATAAAAGAAATAGAAAGAATAGAAAAATAAACAAATAAAAAAAAGAAAAAAAGGAAAAAAGAAAAAAGAAAAGATCAAAATAGAAAAAAGAGAAAAGTAGAAATAAAGAAAAAAGAAATAGAAAAAAAACAAGATATCCCACATCTGATGAGGGAACAGAAAAGTATACACAGCCTTCGTCTCTTGCTTCGTTCTATTTTCGCGTTTATTGGGTCTCCCTCATCTTCGAAATGCAATGACGCCCGAAAGCAGTCCTTTTATGCCATGACGTTCCTCTCTCTTCCCTGTTTACACCAGACCTACCTCGTTACCCGAAGCTTACCAGGAAAGACTTCATCATCCATCCTGTTTTAGCCCTCTTTATTATTATCATTAATATTATTACTACTTCTGCTACTACTACTACTACTACTACTACTACTACTACTACTACTACTACTACAGGTAGTAGGTTGGCCAGGTCACCAGCCACCCGTTGAGATACTACCGCTAGAGAGTTGAGGGGTCCTTTGACTGGCCAGACAGTACTACATTGGATCCTTCTCTCTAGTTACGGTTCATTTTTCCTTTGCCTACACATACACCAAATAGTCTGGCATATTTTTTACATATTCTCCTCTGTCCTCATACACCTGACGACACTGAGATTACCAAACAATGTTTCTTTTCTCAATGGGTTAACCACTGCAATGTACTTGTTCAGTGGCTACTTTCCTCTTGGTAAGGGTAGAAGAGAACTTATCTTTGGTAAGCAGCTCTTCTGGGAAAAGGACATTCCCAAATCAAACCATTATTCTCTTAAGTTTGGGGTAGGGCCAAAGCCTCTGTACCATGGTCTTCTACTGTCTTGGGTTAGAGTTCTCGGGCACACTATTCTATCTTATTTCTCTTCCTCTTGTTTTGTTAAGATTTTATAGTTTATATTGTAAATAATTATTTTAATGTTGTTACTGTTCTTAAAATATTTTGTTTCCTTGTTTCCTTTCCTCACTAGACTGTTTTCCCCTGTTGGAGCCCCTGGGTACACTCGGGCACACTATTCTATCTTATTTCTCTTCCTCTTGTTGTGTTAAAGTTTTTATAGTTTATATAGTTAATATTTATTTTAATGTTGTTACTGTTCTTAAAATATTTTATTTTTCGTTTGCTACCCTCGCGGGGGTATTATTCCTGTTGGAGCCCCCTGGGCTTATAGCATTATGCTTTCCCAACTAGGGTTGTAGCTTAGCAAGTACTACTACTACTAATACTACTACTACTACTACTACTACTAGCTAAGCTGCAACCCTATTTGGAAAAGCTGGATGCTATAATTCCAAGGGCTCCAACAGGGAAAAATAGCGCAGTGACAAAAGGAAATAACGATATATATAAACTTCAAGAGAAGTAATGAACAATTAAGATAACATATTTTTATAACAGTAACAATATTAAAATGTGTCTTTCATGAATGAAATATAAAAAGAGAATTATGACAATGTATTCAACATAAAAACTGCGGCAAGTTTGAACTTTAGAATTTTCACCGATTAGAAAGATCATTCCACAAACTGGCCAAAGCTGGAACAAAACTACTAGTAGTTTGTAGTATTGAGCCTCGTAATGGCGAAAATCCTTCTTCCTAAGGACATTCCTCGCCTTTTCTAACTTATTATCCGTCGTAGGTCTTTGGGCATTAACATTATCGGTACCAAAATCAATCATGAAATTACCTTTTTCATAAAGTCATTATAATCTGTTTAAATCTACAAGGTTTCTTTTACATTATATTTTTTAGCATTAATTTATTTGGTTTCTAACAGGATTTACCAGAGAACCTCTATCAAATCTTTATGATTGTCAGTTACTCTACCGATTTTTTCCTTATGTATAAATACATACAAACACACACAGATATATATATATATATATATATATATATATATATATATATATATATATATATATATATATATGTACATTTTTATATATATATATATATATGTATGTATATATCAAATTATTTGATTATTTTACAGTTATTCTATAGATTTTTTCTTATGTACACACACACACACACACACACATATATATATATATATATATATATATATATATATATTTATATATATATATATATATATATATATATATATATATATATCATATGTATATTTATATGTGTGTGTATATATATATTATAAAAGAGAGGGAATTCCTTTCAATAAAAGAAGAATGTGCACAGTCCTGCTCCACGGAAATATTTAGCAGATATTTGCCCGACGGAGTACGGCGTAAAAAAATTCTGCCTTTACCTCTAATACCTGAAATCATGCGTCGAGGACTGACTACGCTCGTTAAAGCATGAAATTCAGCTTTTGGAAATATTCTACAAAAAAACATATCGACTTTTTTTTCTATCTCACTTAGGCAGAGTGATTCTCGGATTTATCCTTGCAGATTTCAACAGAGCTTTTCGTGCGAATGCAAGAGCAAGTATTTTTTCTCAAGTCAGGGAAATCAGGAAGGAAGGAAAAACTAGATATTAACAGTAGCTGTTGCAATAAAATTGTTTTCCATGTAAGTCTCTTGTCAGCATAATTGACAAGGAAATCAGTAAGAAAGAAAAAAAAGATACGAACAGTAGCTGTTAGGACAATAAACAAAACAATGTATATCAACAGTAGCTATTCTTGCAATAGCAGTTAAATCTGATTATTGAAGTTCGTAACTCAAAATCATGTTGAAGTAACCGTGCTCTCTCTCTCTCTCTCTCTCTCTCTCTCTCTCTCTCTCTCTCTCTCTCTCTCTCTCGTCACCCTTACACATCGTTCTGAAGAAAGACGGCTCCCTCCGTCCGTGTGGGGATTACAGGCGCCTGAACATGCAAACAGAACCGAATCACTACCACCTCCCAAACATCGCCGACGTGACCTCCTACCTGCACGAAGTGAAGGTTTTCTCTACGCTCGACCTCCTGAAGGGGTATTATTAGGTGCCTATGAACCCAGAAGACATCCCCAAGACCGCCATCACCACTCCGTTTGGTACATACACCTTCAATTCCTCCTGTTTTGGCCTTCGTAATGCTGGGGCCACGTTTCAACGTCTCATGGATGGCATCTTAGGGGACCTCCCCTTCTGTGTATGTTATGTGGACGACATACTTGTGTTCTCCTCAAAAGAGGAACACCTCCGTCACCTGGGCATCGTGCTCGACCGCTTGCAACAAAACGGCCTTGTAGTCCGGTACAACAAGTGTACCTTTTGCGCTAACGAAGTTTCATTCTTAGGGCACCGCATCACTCCTGAAGGAGTCTATCCCCTCACTGAGAAGGTAGCAACTATTCAGGACTTCCCCACGCCCTCGACCATCAAAGCTCTGCAGAAATTCTTGGGCATGATCAACTATTATCACCGTTTTCTGCCAGCCACTGCCGCCACTCTTGCTCCCCTCTACGCCTCCCTCAAGGGCCAGCCAAAGGACCTGAAGTGGGGTCTCCTTCAAGAAGCGGCCTTCTGCAATGCAAAGAAGGCCCTGTCAACTGCTGCGGCTCTCACTTTTCCTATCCCACATGCCCCTCTCCTTCTCTCCACCGATGCCAGCGATGTCGCCATTGGTGCAGTACTCGAGCAGGTGGTCAACGGCTCGCCCCACCCATTGGCCTTCTTCAGCAGAGAACTCTCTAAGGCAGAATCGGGTTATTCTACCTTCGATCGCGAATTGCTGGCGGTGGACTTGGCTGTCCGTCACTTTTGCCATTTCTTAGAAGGTACGCCGTTCGTCATTCGCACAGACTACATGACTCTGGTGCACACCTTCTTTTGACAGTCTGACGCCTGTTCCGCCCGTCAACGCCGACATCTCTCCGCTGTGGCTGAATACAATTGCAATACGTCCCTGGGAAAATGAATCCCGTTGCCAATGCCCTGTCAAGAAACACGTTGGCTGCCGTTCAACTGGGATTGGATTACAACGCCTTGGCTGAAGCCCAACAACAGGATCCAGAGTATCAAGCATGTAGGACATCCTGCACGTCCCTCCGTTGGGAAGACTTCCCCCTCGAAGACTCCAACACCACCCTCCTCTGTGACGTCAGTACTGGTAGACCGCAACCTTGGATTCCTGCTCCCATGCGCTGGTAGGTGTTTGATTTCATTCACAGCCTTTCACATCCCTCGTGCCGTTCTACTGCACAGCTGCTGAAGACGGAGTTCATTTGGCATGTCAATTCTAAGGATGCTAAGGATTGGGTCCGCGTCTGTACTTCTCTCCAAACTTCCAAAGTACATTGACACAAGGATTCAGGAGTGGGCACCTTTCTTTAACCTCAGCGTCGTTTCGCACACATTCACATCGACGTTGTAGGCCCCCTACCCACATCACAAGTACATCATTACCTGTTTACCGTCATCGACCGCTCCACTCGTTGGCCTGAAGCCATTCCCATGGAAACTGCAACGTCCGCCTCATGTACATCTGCAGTCCGAAAGCATTCCTATTAAACATTCGTGGCAAAGAAGACTGGATCTCCATTGATCGTCTAAAACCTGCTTATCTCCTGCCAGATGACCCGCCTACAGTTCGCCTCTATAGATCAGGGTGCCCTATGTAACATGTACTGCATGTCATTTTTAGTGGGGGGAGCCATGTACCAACCATGTGTCACACGATCGTACATAGTAACGACATTTCATTTTGTGTATATATTATGCTTGTATCT
>NC_090746.1:69965072-69972572 GCF_036898095.1 Palaemon carinicauda | reverse complement strand
AAATTATTCTACCTCATTAATCTTTTCTCCGTCCAATGATATCTCACCTTCCATTGCATACTCCGTTCTCATCATCTCTGTCTTTCTTCTATTTATCTTAATCCCAACCTCGTGTGATATTTCATGCATTCTGGTAAGCAAGCATTGCAAATCCTGTGGTGTTCTGTTAACAAGGAGAGCATCATCAGCATATTCTAGGTCTGCTAAATTCCTATCACTAATCTACTCCAATCCTTATTCACCTTCTCCTACTATTCTACGCATTACAAAATCCATGAGGAGGATAAATAACATAGGTGACAACACATTCCCTTGGAGTACTCCGCTGTTCACTAGAAATTCATTTTATAAGACTTCACTAACATTATATATGTATGCAAATTTATATATGTATATATATATATATATATATATATATATATATATATATATATATATATATATATATATATATATAGATAGATAGATAGATAGATAATGATACACATTTATTTTTTGTTTATTCACGTGTGTACATATACAGTATGTGTGTACATATATATTGATATTCTTACTAACTTGTTTTTTATTTCCCAATGTGGTTTTTCCTCTTGCAATCTAGCAACATTTTTCCATGCAAAGAGGAATTTAATTAAATTTTTGTCGTCCTTTGTCTCGCATGTTGGCTTGTCCGGTCTCCTCTCTTATTCTTTAATCCATCTTTCATGCAATTTCAGTTCTTTGGTGCTTTTCTTTTTTCGCAAAATGAAGCGTCGTGGGATTATTTAGTATAGTTTTTCAATTCACCTATCTCTCTCTCTCTCTCTCTCTCTCTCTCTCTCTCTCTCTCTCTCTCTCTCTCTCTCTCTCATGGTGAAAATCGATTAGAGTTATCCCGCTCCATCTTCCTATCAACCTTCTATCTCAAATTCTTGCCAATCTTCGCCTCTCTCTGTTCGCCCAAGGTCCTGAGGCACAGTCTCGAGATAAGGGCTCTCCTCAGAAAGTCTTTGTAATGACCAAAGTTAGTTTCTGTGGTCGGGCTCTGAAGAGCTTTTTTTTTCCTTTGGCGTCGTGTGCTATTAGAGATGAATCAGGTTTTGCTGTTATCATCAGCATCCCTTTGCGGCTATTCATGACAGACATGGGTCGAGCTGTCTTGGATCGGATTGGAAACTTTAATGGGTTTTACTGATGTAAGTTCTTGTAAGGTCGCACATGAATGGAAGAGGCAAGGAACACGACAATAATGCTCTACTTTCTAGAGACAGGGCAGTGTCCACGCCCGCTCTCCATCAAACTAAGACCAGGGAACGCCAGGCAATGGCTGCTAATGACTCAGCAGGTAGACGTCCTATCGACATTATTTCATGTTTTAATAGGATTCAAGGGAGATCGTAGAGTGAAAAGAAATATAATTGTGGTAACTTATTGGAAACGTCCCTGCATGTCGATCGCCTGACCGGGTTTTGAGTTCCGGTCAAACTCGATCATTTCTAAAAGAAAAGGTTGGTTTGGGGGAGCCTATACTGTAGGTGTACCTGCTGAGTCATCAACAGCCATTGCCTGGCCTTCCCCGGTTCTAGCATGGGTATAGAGGTGTATTGGGCACTGATCATATACAGTATATATATTATATATATATATATATATATATATATATATATATATATATATATTTGTATATATATATATATATATATATTTGTATATATATATATATATATATATATATATATATATATATATATATATGATCATTCTCTAAGTCTAGGCTGTCTAGGGGATTCTCCTGCTAGCTAGGGCATTGCCACTGTCCCTTGTCCCATCGTGAGGGTCCTTTGGAACCTTGAAACACACACACACCCACATACACAGATACACACAGCAGCAGCCAAGGGGGATTATAGAGTCAAAATATAATTCTTTTGTGTTAATGGACACCTAATTACAGTAATCAAAGAAAAAATTTTTTTTCGAATCACCCGTGTTGAGGAATACGTCAAAGAACATTACGTAATTCTTCTGACTAGCGTACGTGGCCCGTCAAAAATAACGGCGAAATATTTATATGTAGATATGCACACACGCACGCATTATACACACACATTCAACCCCTTCCACCCCTACCATTTTCTTAACTACAACCCACTGGTTGTGGGGATAGTGGTTTTAGGTACCCCCTATCACCAGTGTATATCTACTCTCTCTCCCCCCTCCCACTCATCGTGGCGGGAAAGAAATAGCTATATATATATATATATATATATATATATATATATATATATATATATATATATATATATATATTGAGCCGAAACATGTATATATATATATATATATATATATATATATATATATATATATATATATATGTGTATATGTATATATATATGTATGTATATATATATATATATATATTGAGCCAGACACTTCCTCTTTATTATATATGAGAGGATGGCGAAGATTAAGGCGTTTCACTGTTTTTCAGAATTATTGTTAAATAGGAAATTTTCAGTCATATTTCCCAAAGATATTACTTGCGTTTGACAGAATTTTTTATATCTACTGAATGTCCAGTCAACAAAAGTATTGGCTCTCTTTCTCTCTCTCTCTCTCTCTCTCTCTCTCTCTCTCTCTCTCTCTCTCTCTCTCTCTCTCTCAGCTATTCACAATCATAATTTAATTTACTTTATAGCTGAAGAAGATTTTCAGTTATGGATATCAACGGAGAAACCCTTTTTGCGATATCAGTCTTCAAACTCATCAAAGTCACGAAGGCGACTAAATATGGCACGTTCTTATTCAACTCCTTATGTCGTTTGGGTTTTTATTCGACTCCGCTCTGTTTCCTTTAATGAGCAACACATATAAAAGCTCGAAAAACGATGCATTCGGATTTAGCCAGTATAGCTATACGAGCTGCAATCAAGCTATTGCAAATCACTCAATCTACGTTGCATCATGATTTTCCGAGTAAAACCTAGCTGCATAAGACCTATTGTAAATCTCCCATTCTACATTCAAGATATAACAGAAAAATAGAGGCTTAGAATCATAGCAGAGTATTTTTACATTTGTATCCTATATACATAAGGCTCACTTTCGCTTAAAGCCGTTGCATTATTCAGAGCGTGGGATTATCTTTATATCTTATACGCATAAGACTTACTTTTGCTTAAAGCCGTTTCATTAATCAGAGCATGGGATTTTTATCTTTATATCTTATACGCATAAGACTCACTTTTGCTTAAAGCCGTTTCATTAATCAGAGCATGGGATTTTTATCTTTATATCTTATACGCACAAGACTCACTTTTGCTTAAAGCCGTTTCATTAATCAGAGCATGGGATTTTTATCTTTATATCTTATACGCATAAGACTCACTTTTGCTTACAGACGTTACATTAATCAGAGCATGGGATTTTTATCTTTATATCTTATACGCACATGACTCACTTTCGCTTACAGTCGTTACATTGTGCATTCGTTTTCTGAAAAAGAGAGACGGGAAACTAAGCCATGAGGAATTTTGGCAAGTTTGCTTTATTGCCTGAGGGGAAACTGTGAGAAATTGAGGGGTAATGGGGATTTACATGTTCCCCTCGTGACAGGTCAGGTCATAGTGGGTGAAGCTGTATGACTCGGGAACGGGTTTGAATCCTTTGATCTTAGGCTGTCTGAATATTCGTCCTCTGGTTTAACTGAATTACTAGAACTGAATTAATTTTTTTTATTGTACACAAGTGTACTCTCTCTCTCTCTCTCTCTCTCTCTCTCTCTCTCTCTCTCTCTCTCTCTCTCTCTCTCTCTCTCTCTCTCTCTTTATATATATATATATATATATATATATGATGTATATTTATATATATAAATTATATATATATATATATATATATATATATATATATATATATAAATTTATATATATATATAAATATACAGAGAGAGAGAGAGAGAGAGAGAGAGAGAGAGAGAGAGAGAGAGAGAGAGAGAATTTGTGTTTATATATATATATATATATATATATATATATATATATATATATATATATATATATATATATATATATATATATATATATTTATATATACTGTATATAGATTTATATAAATATGGATACATGTTTTCAACACATACCCCAAAAGTGGATGGGTTTTAGAACTGTTTTTATCTGTGTTAATCATGAGTTTCCTGTTATGAAACTCATCTATTTGGGAATATATGGGTCTTTTCTCAACATCATTATTGGATTTTTAAGTAATAGGTTGCAGAGAAAGTTGTTGTTGATGGGCACCATAATTACTATAGACATGTGACATCTGGTGTTCCTCGGGGTACTGTTCTCGGCTGGTACTTTTAATAAGAGAATAAGTTACTCGTTCTTGTAAATAATAATCGACAGAATATTAAAACAATGATACATCGTAGTTTCATTATCACTGGCGAATTAGGGACAGGTATGTTACAATAGATTTACAATATAGAAATAATAATCCCTTTACTGTTTGGAAATTAAAACAATAAGGAAAACTTGGTGGTCGAAAATATGTGAAGATATCTGATTGAAAAGACTTTTTCTTTAATGTCATTCTTTATATACCCTCAGCAATTCCACCCTCCATTGCTAGATCCAGAAATTCCACTCTTCACTGCTAGAGAGTCAGAATTCACGAGGCTAATATTGATATAATCGTAATCAGCTCATTCATTCTCTAACTGGTGTTTTATGAACTTTGCAAGGTTGTTTAAAGGTATCTTTATGAGGATAGATATTTTTTCTGTCTCTAATTTTGACAGTTAATGAATTTTGAAAGCGTCATAAAAGTTTACATTATGATGCCATTATCACATATGAAACTCTTAAACAATAATTATTATGAATCATTGAGAGAGGTTTCAAAGAGCTGTCGGGTTCATTTTGTCATTTATCAAGACGTGTACATTGAATCAGCATATTCGTTATAATTAGGAACATCGAACAGGTTCTGATACACTGCCAAGTTGGGGAGTCTCTCTCTCTCTCTCTCTCTCTCTCTCTCTCTCTCTCTCTCTCTCTCTCTCTCGTGGGGTTTTTGTATTATATCATCATCATCATCATCATCATTTTTATTATTATTATTATTATTATTATTATTATCATCATCATCATCATCTAAGCTACAACCTTGGGCCAGAGTTCTCTTTCTTGAGGGTACGCTCAGGCACACTATTCTATTTTTTCCTTCTTTCCTTTTCATCGTGTGCTATTTTCCCCTGTTGGAGCCTTTGTGCTTATAGCGTCCTGATTTTCCAACTAAGGTTGTACTATATTAGTAATAATAGTAATAATAATAATAATAATAATAATAATGAAAAAGATGATGAGGGTGATACAAATGATAATGATTCATCAGTCCATGTTTATTCAAACTTGTTTCTTTTTCCTTGAATCTTTGAAGCAGCTATTGCTCCTTAAGCGACACCTTTGAATTAAAGGTATAATTGATTTATCTAATAAATCATTAGATTCCTCCTTCTTTGAACAGCTATGAAGATGAATCATTGGGGAATAATTATTCCATCTGTGGAGGACCCTTTTGAGGGGTATCCAAATGCAAAACTCTCAAATGAGAAACTCCCAAATGAAAAACTCTCATTTGGCTTTGTTGGGCATAATTCAATTGGAATTATTTATCCCTTTCTTGTTAGAATTCGGGTCGTTTGAGTTTTACAAAGGGAATTTCGCCTCATTATAACGACGTGCTGCTTCCACGTGTTTTGGCTTAATGAGAGAGAGAGAGAGAGAGAGAGAGAGAGAGAGAGAGAGAGAGAGAGAGAGAGAGAGAGAGAGAGAGAGAGAGAGAGAGAGAGATGGGGGGGGGGCGTTTTTGCATTAATTAGCCTAGGGTTGGATGAATCGATTATTCCAGAAAACAGCATCGAACAAGATATTTATTTCTTGGAAACATCGCTGCCTTACAATCTGCTGGACGCGGGTTCGAGACCCGCTCAATATCGATAGTTTCTAGTAGTGTCTGGAACCTCATCATCCTTGTGAGCTAAGGATGGGAGATTTTGGGGCAGTGTATAGGTCTACCTTCTGAGTCTTCATCAGCCATTCCCTGGCTCTTCCTGGTCCTATCTTGATGGAGAGGGCTTGGCTGATCATGTGCGTAGTTGGTCAGTGTCTCGGTTATTGCCACTGTTCCTTGTCCCCGCCACTCATGGTAACCTTTAAACCATTAAAACATGAATGGAATAAGAAATTACTAAAAAAGGTTTTTGTGTAATTTTATATATTAAAAAGCCATAGCAATTTTATGTTCATATTTAATAATTGCTAATTTCTTTTCTCTTTTACAGGTAGGCTTAATCAGTGAGAGGCACAGGAGAAGGCCAGGTAAGGCAGTTTAATTAGTTTCATTAATAGAAATGAGTCGTTTGTAAACAGACTCTTTCATAAACAAACTATATTATAATTAGATTATTTATGATTCGTCACAGTGCATGACTTACATTTGCAAACATATGAGTGATAATTATATTCTTTTTGTAACTGGAGTGCAACAGTGCGAAACAATACTTAGAAGCTTGAGTCACATTAGAAACGGAAATAAATACTTTTTCAGTTGTGTTTTTCATATTTTCTTTTATATGAAGTTTTGATAAATTGAACATTTTGGGTGTACTATATCGTGTAAATGCCCCGCACTCGTATCACACATTCGTTCTCTGTAATGGTATTTCTGTTTTTTGTATATTGTCGTTATCGTTCTCCCCTAGCACTGGTAACTTGTTTCTGCCTGTACAGTATGTGCTTTGTGCTCTCACTGAAACTGTTGTTATAAAAGCTCGCTGTGTGCTGAAATAAAGTTAGTTGCAATTACGCCGTCTCTCAGTTACCACTTAACTAGTGCATCCCCACATTTGGTGACCATCGGAGTCTTAATCTCTCCTGCTCTGCTGTGTCTTATTGTTTTATGATGCCGCCGTGAGACACTGACTCTACTGTAGACGCCACGCCCCTGAAACTACCGTCCTTCACCAGTGAAGTGTTTGCCTGGTTCCAGCGTGGTGAAGTTCAGTTTCGCATCAAGGGCGTGACCCAGTCAAGTACCAAAGCTGGGGGTGATCCCCGAGGACACTTTCCCGGAAATCTCTGATTGGTTGCATGAGCAAGGAGACACCTGTCATAACGTACAAAGACCTCAAATCATACCTCCTTTAGCAGTACTCGCCATCCCTGCCGCCCACATAGCGAAACTTCTTCAGCTGTCTGAACACTGTTGGGGGACCAAAAGGCTTCGCTCGCCCTCAGTTAAATGACCAGTATTGCTCGCCTACAACCTGCTGCAGACGGCTCTCGTGAAGTGAATCTGCTTAGTGCTCTATGGGTTCGGCGCCTACCCGAACCTATATATGCTGCTATCCTCGATGTTGATATTTTTCCCATGAAAGACCTGATGACCAAAGTTGATGCCCTCATGGAAAGCCACATCACCACCTTCCAGACCTTCATCAACGCCTCCACTCCTGAC
>NC_090746.1:69957572-69960072 GCF_036898095.1 Palaemon carinicauda | reverse complement strand
TCTAATTCTGTCCTGCCATTTAACTCTCAGTATTCTTATGAGGGCTTTATTCTCTAATCTTCAAAATCTCTTGGATATTGTTTCAATGTCAAACCACGACTAGTGTCCATAGAGTAACACTGATCTTACTAAACTGATATAGAGTATAGCCTGATCTTTGTGTGTAATTTCAGGCGATTTAATTTTCAAATTTTACTCAACATTGCCATTGCCTGATTTGTCTTTTTCAATTATTCATTTAACTACGATTCTAAAGACCCCGTATTAAAGATCAAAGCTCCTAGATATTTAAGTGATTCTTCCTCATTAATCTTTTCTCCTTCCAATGATATTTCATCTTCCATTGCATATTCTGTTCTCATCATCTCTTTCTTTCTTATATTTATCTTGAGCCCAACCTCTTATGATATTTCACATATTCTGTTAAGCAAGCATTGAATATCCTGTGATATTCTGCTAATAACGACAGCGTCATCAGCGTAATCTATGTCAGCTAATTTCCTATTACTAATCCAGTCCAGTCCTTGTCTGCCATCCCCAACAGTTCCATGCATTACAAAATCCATGAGGGGGATAAACAACATAGGTGACATCACATTCCCTTGGAGTACTCCGCTGTTCAGTGGAATTTCATTTGAAAGGACTCCATTAACATTAACTTTGCACTTTGCTATGCTTATGAACAGACTTAATCAAATTTACATATTTAAGAGGAACTCCATGATAACGCCGAACTCAATATAAAATTGGCCATTGCACATTATCAAAGGCTTTTTCATAATTAACAAATGCCATCAATAGTGGATTTCTGTATTCTCCACATTGCTGTACAACATGTCTTGGAATGAAAATTAATCCTGATACAAATATCGTGAGTTAATGTTCAGTATGTTGAATAATGTTAGCAAAATGTTCTGGAGTTAACACGTTAATGAAGCCCTTAAATGAGAGAGAGAGAGAGAGAGAGAGAGAGAGAGAGAGAGAGAGAGAGAGAGAGAGAGAGAGAGAGAGAGAGAGAGAGAGAGAGATAATATCATTTATTTCCTCGAGGCAAATGAGATTAGTCGTTGTAATAGGTCTCATTAAGCGAAAGAAGAAAGAAAGATATAGGAGAAAGAGGAATTCTCATTTCGCTCAGCCAAACGTGATGATACTTTCTCCTTTTTAAGCTAAAATATGCTAACTAACGTTATTGCTTCCACCAAAATCGAAGATTTTACGAAGGCTATGTATTTATCCCTGTTGTCGTTTGTTTGTTCATTTGTCTGCAACTTTACACAAAAACTATTGTATCGATTTTAACCAAACTTGGTCGTCATGTTGGGTATGACCTGAGGATAAATCTGTAAAATTTTGGATAAAGTACTTCAAAGTACAAGTACGTATCACTACTTTGAGAATAATCGTATTGTTGAGTAAATGGCAAAAGAGAAAAAAAAAAGTATACCGAAGTTCAATAACGCAGTAGAGTTAAGAGCAAAAAAATAAGATTGCTCTCCTTGACGAAGGCATGCTCTCTACTGAATGCCCCTCTAGTTTGTTTGTGAGTTTTGCATTCTCTAAATATGCATTTGTTATTTAAATGAGCCTTTCCTTATTTATTTCTCTTGCCCTCATTACCCCTTTCCAATACGTGCTAGTTCTATGGATGATACTTTCATTTCTATTACTGACCTGTGACAGAAATAAAAAAACAGAACATAAACATTGCAGCACCTCAACGCATTCTTTCAGAAAACTGTTGAAGGAATCCGCCAATCCATCACAAGTTCTACCTTTGATAATGACAATCATAATGTTTATTCATTAAATGAAAATAAATCATTTCGATAGCCGAAAAGTTTTTCACTTCAATGAATTCTTTGGGAAATGTGGAATTGAGTTAAAGGAAAACTTAGCATATCATTCCAAAGAGTTGTTTTATGTTGCATTGAAGCTATTGTCATCTTATATTAACTTCTATAAGTTTAAGATTTAAAATTCGCTCACAGAGGGAAAAGGCAAGGGACAGTGATAATGCCATTGCAGAATCTGCGCCCTAGCCCCCTCCCCGCCCAGGCTAGGATCAGGGAGGGCCAGGCAATAGCTGCTGATGACCCAACAGTTAGACCTACAGTAAACATAATTCATCTTCACTTATAGGCAATGCTCTCTACCATGTCACCTAACGTATTTCGTATGTCAATTAAATACCATTTTTTCAGTCGTTTTGAACAAACCGTATCTTCGCCAGTTAGATTTATTCTCTGAATACTTCTGCCATGGTGAACACTTTTTTAATCCTTTGTTACTGAGAATTTCTATCTCGTAAATATGGGATCTGCGAGGCATCAGCCATCAGCAATAATGTTGAATCTTGACATAAAGTAAATCGTATACCAACCGAGATTATCAGTTGAAGATGTATGACGAACCTTGCTCTTATGATTTATAAAAATTTAGCATGTTTATTGTACTTGCACGTATCCCCATGTGTATAATTATGTGTATATATATGTAT
>NC_090746.1:69910072-69950072 GCF_036898095.1 Palaemon carinicauda | reverse complement strand
GCCTCATCTGCTTTACTGTTTAAATACTTTCTCCAGTCATTCCTGGCTTTTCTTTTGACCTCGCTGTCAATACTGAAATACTTAGCATGCTCTACCTTGTAATTTTCATTGTTCCTCGAAAACTTTCAACTGTCAATTTCTGTTTTTGTCTCCTTTTTATAGTATCCCAAGTATCATTCGGTACCCATTGCTTTCTCCGTGTAACTGCTTGTCCCAAGACTTCACTACCAACTGACTGATATATGTTCTTAATATCACACCACATTCTTCATTAATTCACTGTTCTTCGTCTCTTAAAGTCTCTAATGCTGCAAATCGATTCCTATATTCAATTGTAAATGTGTCTCTGTGCTCTTCCTCTGGAAGCTTAGTTGTGTCAAACCTAGGTATTCTATTTATCTTTCTGTTTGCACCTCTATAGCTTCTTACATTTCTCAGAGTCCTCCTTCTCTCTTTGTTAATGGCAATGTGATCTATTTGATTTTTGTAATTGCCACATGGTGAAGTCTATGTATACTTGTGGAGGTTCATATGTTGGAACAGAGTACCTCCAATGACAAGATTGTTTGCTGAACAGAAACTTATGAAATGTGCTCCATTTTAATTTGAAAATTCGCCAAGACCCTCGACACCCATCACATTCTCTATCCCTTGATTATTTCTTCCAAATTTAGCATTGAAGTCGCCAATCACAATTTTCATCTCTCTCTCAGGGATCTCATCCTTTGCAGTTCTTCCTAGTATTCACCTTTCCTTTCTTCAGGGGAATCATTTGTTGGAGCATAGCAAACTATAATACTCATATTGCACTGCTTTGATTTGAACTTTGCTTGTAACACTCTACTACTTACAGCTCTCCACTCGTTAATGCCTTCTCTGCTCTTGGTGTCTTCATCATTCCTATCCCTTCTCTTCCAGCTCCATCTGATCTTCCTGAGTAAATATATATATTCCCTTGGTCTAAAGTTTCCTTACCAATCTCCTTACAACGTGTTTCACTTATTGCCAAGATATCCAAACTATATTTCATAAATTCATGAAAAGCGGGAAAGCAGACGAGACTGACAAAGCTATGAATTCAGGGAGTGGCTATGATGTAAGAATTTCTCATTAATGAAATCCCAACAGGGACAAAGAAGAAGCATATACCCATCAAAAAGAGAGATGGATCTTTTATAAGAACAGAAGATGATTGATTGATTGATTCGAGTTTTTTTGGCGTACTTACATCTAAGGTCATTGAAGCAGATATCATGTGTTATGAATAAAGAATAAAAGGAAATTCAATTTAAAATAACAAAGTAAAGATGTCCTTATAAAAGTTAGATAGCTTCAAGAAGACCTGCCTCTGAAATAAATATAAAAATCCCGTTACCATAGTATGACACATCATATATATAGGTACTAGGTTGGCCCGGGCACCAGCCACCCATTGAGATACTACCGCTAGAGACTTATGGGGGTCTTTTGACTGGCCAGATAGTGCTACATTGGATCCTTCCTCTGATTACAGTTCATATTCCCTCAGCTTACACAAACACACACCCACACCGAATAGTGTGGCCTATTCTTTACATATTCTCCTCAGTCCTCATACATCTGACAACACTAAGATTAACAAACAATTCTTCCTCACCAAAGGGGTTACTGCACTGTAATTTTTCAGTGGCCAGTTTCCCTTTGGTAAGGGTAGAAGAGACTCTTTAGCTATGGTAAGCAGCTCTTCTAGGAGAAAGACACTCCAAAATAAAACCATTGTTCTCTAATCTTGGGTAGTGCCTTAGCCTCTGTACCATAGTCTTCCAGTATCATGGGTCAGAGTTCTCTTGCTTGAGGGTACACTCAGGCACACTATTCTATCTTATTTCTCTTCCTCTAGTTTTGTTAAAGTTTTTAGAGTTTATATAGAAGATATTTATTTTAATGTTATTACTCTTCTTAAAATTTTTATTTTTTCTTGTTTACTCTCCTCACTGGGCTATTTTCCTTGCTGTAGTCCCTGGGCTTATAGCATTCTGCTTTTCCAACTAGGGTTGTAGCTTAGTAACTAATAATACTATATACATCTATGTATATATATACATATATATATATTATATATATATGTGTGTGTGTGTGTGTGTGTGTGTGTGTGTGGGTGTGTATATGTGTGTGTGTGCGTGAGGGAAATATTACGAGTTAGGATAGTAAAACGAAAGGAAGTTGATAGAATTAGGAGGTCAAAGTAATATTTGAAAGAAGAAATAGATGAGAGAGAGAGAGAGAGAGAGAGAGAGAGAGAGAGAGAGAGAGAGAGAGAGAGAGAGAGAGAGATTCGAACTGGGGGAGAAATTTCCCCAAGTTCGAGAGCCCTCTTGCCCTTCGCAATGCTTCAACGTAGGTACGGTATTCCCTGTTGAAGCACGATAACTTCGTCAAGGCATTCTCTCGTTAAGAGGGCAACAGAAAATGAAGAAAGGCAGCGATGGATGGAACACTTTAGTGAAGTCATGAATAGGAGTTATGAAGGGAATAATTTGATATTTATACCTGAAACTGGGGAAGAACTTGATCTGCCCGTGTATGAATTCTGTGTTTGAGGTCGAAGCTATCATTAAAAAACTCAAGAGATTGAAAGTCCATGGATACAATGGAATAACTGCTAAAGATCATATTTGCCTTATTAGGAATATACCACAGGATTTGCAATGCTTTCTTACCAGAATGCATGAAATATCATAAGAGTCTGGGCTCAAGATAGATAGAAGAAAGACAGAAAGGATGACAACGGAATATTCAGTGAAGGATGAAATATCTTTGGAAGGGGAAAGGATAGAATCATTTAAATATCTAGGAACTATTATCTCCAATATAGAGTCATTAGAATTGGAGTTTAGTGAAAGATTGATAAAAGCAAATCAGACAATGAGTAGGTTAAGTAAAGTTTTGAAATCAAATCGCCTAATATTACATATATAATTAGGTTATACTGTATACCAGTTTAGTGATATCGGTGTTACTGTATGGCCATGAGTCGAGGTATGACAATGAAACAATGTCCAAGAGATATTTAAGATTTGAAAACAATGTACTCAGAAGAATATTGGGAGTTAAATGGCAGAACAGTAATAGAAAGGACTATATATGAGAGATTACTCGAGTGCTATAAGTGGATGAGATCAGGGTGATGGATAGATGGAGATGGTTTGGGCATGCTCTTTGCACTCCCCAGGAGAAATTAGTTCACCAAATATTTAACTGAGCTCCACAAGGGAGTAGAAGAGTTGGAAGTCCCAGGCCCACATGGCTGAGGACTATGAAGCGTGAAGTAGGATAAGTATTGATTTAAAAGCTCAAGATAGAAACGACTGGTGAAATGTAACTGAGGCCCTTTGCGTCAATAAGTGTAGGAGGAGATAATGATGATTTTATATATATATATATATATATATATATATATATATATATATATATATATTTATATATATATATATATATATATATATATATATATATATATATATATATATATATATATATATATATATATATATAGAATTCCAGTCACGCTGAATGGCAACCCCCTCGCAAAACTACAATCTCTCACAAATAGTCCAAGCTAGTGTAGTTTGGAAAGGAAAAGGGTTGAATGACTTAAATCTATGTGTGTACATATCTTATTTAGCCGTCCCTTTTAATGGGTAGCATACACTGATTTGTATATATTTTTCCCGATTTTGAGGCTGTCATATAGATATACCGTAAGCAATCTGCGTATATTTGTAACTCATTTTATCCATCGAATCGAACGTAAATTTGAATTTAAATTTTCTTTTGAAAATCAGGTTATGAAATGGGTCCAATTCAGAAAGCTTTGTTCACTGCCTGACTAATACCTCCTGTCAAATTTTGCTTGTTTATTTTAGCGCAAATGCATCTTCATTCAACTAGTATTTTAACTCCTTAAGATACAACTAATATATATATATTTATAAAAAAAATATTTATATACAGTATATATATATGTATAAATATATTATGTGTGTATGTATGGGTGTATATATGTGCATGTTTATAACATATAATGAATATATATATATATATATATATATATGTATATATACATATATATATATATATATATATATATATATATATATATATATATATATATATATATATATAGGGCATATGCACATCGTTGAAGAAGCCATACCTTAAAGGTGATCGACTCCGCCGAGTGCCAGGCTCAACAGAAGATTCATTACCACTTGGCGTATAGAAAATACGCATTTTCCAATGCGTAATTTGTTACCTATTTGCGAGTCTGCGCATTATTAATATTAAAGGAATTTTAGTGCCTTTCTTTCATATCTTTCATTAAACTAATTTTAGATTTTTCTTTTCATCTCTCTCTCTCTCTCTCTCTCTCTCTCTCTCTCTCTCTCTCTCTCTCTCTCTCTGCGTTAAAATGGAAATGTGATAGAGTCGAAGAAACTGCTATTTGATGCAATGGCTGTCTTGTGACCACAAGCCATTCCATTCCTTTGGGAGTCGGAGGCACCGATTCCTCCCTCGTTGGAAATCCATTTCACTCCACTTGCTGAATCTCTATTTGGCAGATGGAATTCTTTTCTTCGTTCGGTGTCTTCTTTCGATTTCATTTCTAATTTTGTTTCACTAACTTATTATTTTATGTTTTTCCTTTTGACTAAAGTTATATAATTTGAGTTTGACCTATATTTTTTACTAAATTTACATTGTGTTTTAAAAATATTTTTTACTTTCTATTCTGTTTTGGGCTGAATTATTCCAAAGCATGAGTACGAGTTTTGTTCTTGATTTAAAGTGTGTCTGGAATTTTATTCTTACAAAAATACATTAGTAACGTTTCTCTTTTGTCTTAAAGTTAAATTATCGTCAAAATTTCTATAAATTATGTCAATTTATTATTTTTGAATTTCATAATTAAATTCATTTAAATTTATTAGTTCTAGAATTTGCTTTCCATTTCCATATTCATCTTACATAGTATTTCGTAATGAAATTAAACGTTAGAATATATCCATAGAAGAAAAACTCGTCAGCAACATTTCTCAGCAAATATTAGTTGTGTCGTCAGGTGATGTCAATATTCTCACTCTGCTACGATCAATACTCGCCTCAAGAGAGATTCTTTCTTGGCCTTCCATCTTACTTTTCCCTTCCTATTTTATAACCTCCCTTTTCAACCCATGATATCACTCGTATTGTAGAACCTCATACTCTTTTATAACCTCCCTTTATAACATCTTTTGTTATAACTTGAATTTCCTACCTATTATTCCATCCCCTCTATTTTAACCTTCCTTTTCAATCCTATCTTCTTTTATATCCTCCATTCTAAGCTTATAACTCTAATCCTTCATACTTCTTTTCTTCCTTCAACTCAAGGAGATCTTTACATGGCTTATCCTTTTGAGGCACAGACATCCCTGACGTCAGGAAAGGAACTTTCCGAAATAAAGTTTTCCTGTCTGACGTCAGAAATGGACTGTTCCGAGCTCAAGTTTTTCCGTCTGACATTAGCAAAGGATCCTTCCGAGCTGAAGTGTTCTATTGTCTGAGGTCAGCAAAGGATCGTTCCGAGTTGAAGTTCTTCCTGTCTTAGATCAGCAAAGGATCATTCCAAGCTGAAGTTTTTCTTGTCTGACATCAGCAAAGGATAGTTCTGAGCTGAAGTTTTATCCATCACACATCGACAAAGGATCGTTCCTTGCTGAAGTTTTCCCCGTCTAACATGAGCAAAGAATCATTCCAAGCTGAAGTGTTTCCTGTCTGAGGTTACCAAAGGATCGTTCCGTGCTGAAGTTTTACCCAGCCAACATCAGCAAAAGATCGTTCCAAGCAGAATTTTTTCCTTTCTGTCATCAGCAAAGGATAGTTCTGAGCTGAAGTTTATTCCGTGTGCCATCAGGAATTTATCATACTGAGCTGGATTTTTTTTACTGTGTGACGTCAGCAAAGGATTGTTCTGAGCTGAAGTTTTTCTTGCCTGACATCAGCAAAGGATAGTTCTGAGCTGAAGTTTTATCCATCACACATCTACAAAGAATCATTCCTTGCTGAAGTTTTTCCCGTCTAACATGAGCAAAGAATCATTCCAAGCTGAAGTGTTTCCTGTCTGAGGTTACCAAAGGATCGTTCCGTGCTGAAGTTTTACCCAGCCAACATCAGCAAAAGATCGTTCCAAGCAGAAGTTTTTCCTTTCTGTCATCAGCAAAGGATAGTTCTGAGCTGAAGTTTATTCCGTGTGCCATCAGGAATTTATCATACTGAGCTGGATTTTTTTTACTGTGTGACGTCAGCAAAGGATTGTTCTGAGCTGAAGTTTTTCTTGCCTGACATCAGCAAAGGATAGTTCTGAGCTGAAGTTTTATCCATCACACATCTACAAAGAATCATTCCTTGCTGAAGTTTTTCCCGTCTAACATGAGCAAAGAATCATTCCAAGCTGAAGTGTTTCCTGTCTGAGGTTACCAAAGGATCGTTCCGTGCTGAAGTATTACCCAGCCGACATCAGCAAAAGATCGTTCCAAGCAAAAGTTTTTCCTGTCTGTCATCAGCAAAGGATAGTTCTGAGCTGAAGTTTATTCCGTGTGCCATCAGGAAATTATCATACTGAGCTGGAATTTTTTTACTGTCTGACGTCAGCAAAGGATCAGTCCAAGCTGAAGTTTTTTCCCATCTGATGTCCACAAAGGATCATTCATAGCAGAGGTTTTTCCTGTCTGACGTCTCCAAAGGATTGTTCTGAGCTGAAGTTTATCTATCTGACATCGGCAAAGGATTGTTCCGAGCTGAAGTTTTTTCCAGCCTGACATCAACAAAGGGTTGTTCTGAGATGAACTTTTATCCCGTCTAACGTCAGCAAAGAATTGATCTAGCTGAAGTTTTCCCGTCTGACATCAGCAAAGGATCGTTGTGAGATGAGGATTTTCCTATCTGATGTCAGCTAAGGATTGTTCCTAGCTGAAGTTTTTCTTGTTTGATATCAGCCAGCAAAGGATGGTTTTCCAGTCTGACATCAATAAAGTATTGTTCTGAAATGAAATTTTTCCCATCTGTCATCCGCAAAGGATTGTTCTGAGCTAAAGCTCTTTTCCCTCTGACATCAGCAAAGGATCGTTCTGAAATGAAGTTATTCCCATCTGACGTCAGCTAAAGATCCTTCAGAGTTGAACTTTTCCCCATCTGACGTCAGCAAAGGATGGTTCTGACCTGAGGTTTTTTTCTGTCTGAAATCAGCAATGATCGTTCTGAGCAGAAGTTTTTTCTGTCTAACAAAGCTATAAATTGAGGGACTGAGTATGGTGTAAGTATTGCTTATAGAATGATTAATGAAGTCCCTACGAGGGCAAAGAAGGAGCATATACCCTTCACAAAAAGAGATGAATCTGTGAGGATAACAGAAGATGAAGAAAGGCAACAATGGATGGAACACTTTTGTGAGGTTATGAGTAGGAGAGATGAAGGGGATAATTTGATTCATATACCTGAAGCTGATGAAGATCTTGATGTTCCCATGAATGAATTCAGTGCGTTTGAAGTCGAAGCTATCCTAAAAAAAACTAAAGAGATGGAAAACTCCTAGATGCGATGGAGTAATGGCTGAGATGATATTGGCCGAAACTTATTATTTTGTAGATGTCAGTAGGCAAAACCTGATGAATGGCAGCTAGGAGTGTAGGTGAAAATGACCAAAAAAAAAAAGGAGATATGACTGATTGCAATAATTACAGAAACGTCACTCTTACGCCAGTTGTCATGAAAATATATAGTATGCTTATTCTAAAGAGACTATATAGAGAAAGATAGATGCAAAAGCAGGATTTAGAAAAGGTAGAAGTTGTACTAACTAAATTTCAATTTTAAGACATGTTGTACAGAAATGTGTAGAATATAGAAATCCACTTTTGATGGCATTTGTGGACTATGAAAAAGCCTTGATTGTGTGCACCGGCCAATTTTGTGTAGTCTTGTGTTATTACGAGTTCCTCTTGAGTATGTAAATTTGATTATGTCTGTTCATGAGCATAGAAAGTGCAAAGTTAATGTTAATGGAGTCCTATCAAATAAATTTACAGTGAACAGTGGAGTACTCCAAGGGAACGTGTTATTTATCCTCCTCATGGATTTTGTAATGCATAGAAGAGTTAGGGATGATGGAGAAGGATTGGGCTGGATTGATAATAGGAATTTAGCTTGCCTATAGTATGCTGATGTCGCTGTCCTAATTAGCAGAAAAGCACAGGATTTGCAACGCATGCTTTCCAAAATGCGTGAAATATCACATAAGGTTAGGCTCAAGATAAATATAAGAAATACAAGAGATGATGAGAACGGAATATGCAATGGAAGATGAAAAACTATTGAAATGAGAAAGCATTAATAAGGTAGAATTATTTGAATATTTAGGAACTATGATCTCTAATACAGGGTCTTTAGAATTTGAATTTAATGAAAGATTGCCAAAAGCAAATCAGAAAATGACAAGGTTAAGTAAAATTTGGAAATCAAATCGCCTGAAATTACATATAAAAAATCAGCCTATATATCGGTGTCACTGTATGGACATGAGTTGTGTATGACAGTGAAACAATATCCAATAGTTTTTGTAGATTTGAGAACAAAGCCTTTAAATGGCAGGACAGGATTAGAAATGAAACTATCAGAGAGATTACTTGAGTCCCATATGTGGATGAGATAATGCTGAGGGGGTAGATGGAAAAGGTTTGGGCATGTTCTTTGCACTCGCCAAGAGAGATTAGTTCACAAAACTTTTCACCGGGCTCTACAAGGCACCAGAAGAATTTGAATACTCAGGCCTACATCATGGCTGAGGAATGTGAAGCGTGAAGTAGATGATGAATGGAGAAGTATTGAATTAAAAGCTCAAGATAGAGACGACTGGTGAAATCTAACCGAGGCCTTTTACGTTAATAGGTGTAGGAGGAGATGATAATGATGACATCAGCAAAGGATCATACTGAGTTGAAGTTTTTCCCAGTCTGACGTCAGCAAAGGATCGTTCCGAGATGAAGTTTTTCCTTTCTAACGTCAGCAAAGTATCATTAGGAGCTGAGGATTTTTCCTGTTTGACATGGACAAAGGATTGTTCTGAGCTGAGTTTTTTTTTCTATCTGACATCAGCAAAGGATTGTTAGGAGTTGAAGTTTTTTTCCAGTCTGACATCAGCAAAAGATCATTTGAAGCTGAAGTTTTTTTTCCAGTGACATCAGCAAAAGATCATTAAGACCAGAAGTCGATTTCGTATGTCATCAGCAAATGATCATTCTGAGAATAAGTTTTTTCGTCTGACGTCATCAAAGGATCATGCCAATATCAAGTTTTCTTGTTGAATGTTGACACAGGATCATCCCGAACTGATGTTTTATCCTGTATGATATCAGCAAAAGATCGTTCTGAACTGATTTTTCTTGTCTGAAGTCAGCAAAGGATCATTCCGAGCTTAAGATTTTTCCTGTTTGAAGTCAGCAAGGATAATTCTGAGCTGTATGTCTCATGCCAGCAAATGATCGTTCCGAGCGAAAGATTTTGCCATCCGACATCAGCACAGGATTATTCCGAGCTGAAGTTTTCCCTGTCTGACGTCAGTAAAGGATTGTTCTGAGCTTAAGTTTTCCTTGTCTGATGTCAGGTAAGGATTCTTTGGAGAAATCTTTCCTGTCTGACATCAACAAAGGATCATTCCGAACTGAAGTTTTTCCTGTCCCATGTCAGCAAAGAATCCTTCTGAGGAGAAATCTTTCCTGTCTGACATCAGCAAAGGATCGTCCCAAGCTTAAGGTTTTTTCTAGTCTGCTGTCTGCATAGGATCATTCTGAGCTGAAGTTTTTCCATTCTGACGTCAGCAAAGGATCGTTCCGAGCGGAAATTTTTCCCATTTGACATCAGCAAAGGATAGTTCTGAGCTGAAGTTTTATCCATCACACATCGCCAAAGGATCCTTCCATGCTGAAGTTTTTCCCGTCTAACATGAGCAAAGAATTATTCCAAGCTGAAGTGTTTCCTGTCTGAGGTTACCAAAGGATCGTTCCGTGCTGAAGTTTTACCCAGCCGACATCAGCAAAAGATCGTTCCAAGCAGAAGATTTTCCTCTCTGTCATCAGCAAAGGATAGTTCTGAGCTGAAGTTTATTCCGTGTGCCAACAGCAAATTATCATACTGAGCTGGATTTTTTTTTTACTGTCTGACGTCAGCAAAGGATCAGTCCAAGCTGAAGTTTTTTCCCATCTGATGTCCACAAAGGATCATTCATAGCAGAGGTTTTTCCTGTCTGACGTCTCCAAAGGATTGTTCTGAGCTGAAGTTTATCTATCTGACATCGGCAAAGAATTGATCTAGCTGAAGTTTTTCCCGTCTGACATCAGCAAAGGATCGTTGTGAGATGAGGGTTTTCCTATCTGATGCCAGCTAAGGATTGTTCTTAGCTGAAGTTTTTCCTGTTTGATATCAGCCAGCAAAGGATGGTTCTCCAGTCTGACATCAATAAAGTATTGTTCTGAAATGAAATTTTTCCCATCTGTCATCCGCAAAGGATTGTTCTGAGCTAAAGCTCTTTTCCCTCTGACACCAGCAAAGGATCGTTCTGAAATAAAGTTTCCCCTTCTTACATCAGCAAAAGATCCTTCAGAGTTGAAGTTTTCCTCATCTGACGCCAGCAAAGGATGGTTCTGACCTGAGTTTTTTTTTCTCTGACATCAACAATGATCGTTCTGAGCAGAAGTTTTTTCTGTCTAACAAAGCTATGAATTGAGGGACTGAGTATGGTGTAAGTATTGCTTATAGAATGATTAATGAAGTCCCTACGAGGGCAAAGAAGAAGCATATACCCTTCACAAAAAGAGATGAATCTGTGAGGATAACAGAAGATGAAGAAAGGCAACAATGGATGGAACACTTTTGTGAGGCTATGAATAGGAGATATGAAGGGGATAATTTGATTCATATACCTGAAGCTGATGAAGATCTTGATGTTCCCGTTAATGAATTCAGTGCATTTGAAGTCGAAGCTATACTAAAAAAACTAAAGAGATGGAAAACTCCTAGATGCGATGGAGTAATGGCTGAGATGATATTGGCCGAAAATGATTATTTTGTAGAATGTGGTGTCAAGAGGCAAAACCTGATGAATGGCAGCTAGGAGTGTAGGTGAAAATGACAAAATAAAAGATCATAACTGACTGCAATAATTACAGAAGCGTCACTCTTACGCCAGTTGTCATGAAAATATATAGTATGATTATTGTAGAGACTATATAGAGAAAGATAGATGAAAAAGCAGGATTTAGAAAAGGTAGAAGTTGTACTAACTAAATTTCAATTTTAAGACATGTTGTACAGAAATGTGTAGAAAATAGCAATCCACTTTTGATGGCATTTGTGGACTATGAAAAAGCCTTGATTGTGTGCACCGACCAATTTTGTGTAGAGTCTAGTGTTATTACGAGTTCCTCTTAAGTATGTAAATTTGATGAACTCTGTTCGTGAGCATAGCAAGTGCAAAGGTAATATTAGTGGAGTCCTATCAAATGAATTTACAGTGAACAGTGGAGTACTCCAAGGGAACGTGTTATTTATCCTCTTCATGGATTTTGTAATGCAAAGAAGAGTTGGGATGATGGAGAAGGATTGGACTGGATTGGTAATAGGAATTTAGCTTGCCTAGAGTATGCTGATGTCGCTGTCCTAATTAGCAGAAAAGCACAGGATTTGCAACGCATGCTTTCCACAACGCGTGAATATCACATAAGGTTAGGTTCAAGATAAATATAAGAAATACAAGAGATGATGAGAACGGAATATGCAAAGGAAGATGAAAAACTATTGAAATGAGAAAGGATTAATAAGGTAGAATTATTTGAATATTTAGGAACTACGATCTCTAATACAGGGTCTTTAGAATTTGAATTTAATGAAAGATTGCCAAAAGCAAATCAGAAAATTACAAGGTTAAGTAAAATTTGGAAATCAAATCTCCTGAAATTACATATAAAAAATCAGCCTATATATCGGTGTTACTGTATGGACATGAGCTGTGTGTGACAATGAAACAATATCCAATAGTTATTGTAGATTTGAGAACAAAGCCTTTAAATGGCAGGACAGCATTAGAAATGAAACTATCAGAGAGATTACTTGAGTCCCATATGTGGATGAGATAATGCTGAGGGGTAGATGGAAAAGTTTTGGGTATGCTCTTTGCACTCGCCAAGAGAGATTAGTTCACAAAACTTTTCACTGGACTCTACAAGGCACCAGAAGAATTTGAATACTCAGGCCTACATCATGGCTGAGGAATGTGAAGCGTGAAGTAGATGATGAATGGAGAAGTATTGAATTAAAAGCTCAAGATAGAGACAACTGGTGAAATCTAACCGAGGCCTTTTACGTTAATAGGAGGAGATGATAATGATGATATCAGCAAAGGATCGTACTGAGCCGAAGTTTTTCCCAGTCTGGCGTCAGCAAAGGATCGTTCCGAGATGAAGTTTTTCTTCTCTTACGTCACCAAAGAATCATTACGAGCTGAGGTTTTTTCCTGTCTGACATCGACAAAAGATTTTTCTGAGCGGAAGTTTTTTTTTTCCAGTCTGACATCAGCAAAAGATCATTAAGACCGGAAGTCCAGTTTGTATGTCATCAGCAAAGGATCATTCTGAGATGAAGTTTTTTGTCTGACGTCATCAAAGGATCATGCCAATATCAAGTTTTCTTGTTGAATGTTGACACAGGATCATCCCAAACTGATGTTTTATCCTGTATGATATCAGCAAATGATCGTTCTGAACTGATTTTTCTTGTCTGAAGTCAGCAAAGGATCATTCCGAGCTTAAGTTTTTCCTGTTTGAAATCAACAAAGGATAATTCTGAGCTGTATGTCTCATGCCAGCAAATGATCGTTCCGAGCGGAAGATTTTGCCATCCTACGTCAGCAAAGGATCATTCCAAGCTGAAGTTTTTCCTGTCTGACGTCAGTAAAGGATTGTTCTGAGCTTGGGTTTTCCTTGTCTGATGTCAGGTAAGGATTCTTTGGAGAAGTCTTTCCTGTCTGACATGAACAAAGGATCATTCCGAACTAAAGTTTTTCCTGTCCCATGTCAGCAAAGAATCCTTCTGAGGAGAAATCTTTCCTGTCTGACATCAGCAAAGGATCGTCCCAAGCTGAAGGTTTTTTTCTAGTCTGCTGTCAGCATAGGATCATTCTGAGCTGAAGTTTTTCCATTCTGACGTCAGCAAAGGATCGTTCCGAGTGGAAATTTTTCCCGTTTGACATCAGCAAAGGATCGTTCCTAGCTAAACTTTTTCCATTCTGACATCAGCTAAGAATATTTGTGAGCTGAAGTTTATCCCATCCTACATCAGTAAAGGATCGTTACTAGCGGAAGATTGTGCCGTCTGACGGCAGCGAAGGATCGTTCCCCTGCTGAAGTTTTTCCAGTCTGACGTAAGCAAATGATTGTTCCGAGCTGAAGTTTTTCCTGTCTGACGTCACCAAAGGATCGTTCCGAGCTAAAGTTTTTCCCTTCTGACGTCAGAAAAGGATCGTTTTGAGCCATTTGGCCTTTCACGGCAATTCAATCACGATTACGACGCCCTCGGAAGCATTGTTTTTGGTGCCTCACTGTCGACGCGAGAATATTGCCCTTTTTACATAAACCAATATTGTGGAAATTCTCCATTATATTTTGAAGCTGGAAAATCAGGCGGAGACATACGGTGTTTCCGCGCTCAATTTCGCAGCAGGCGAGTGAAGAGCCTGGGAGAAAAATAACATTTGAAACCGGGAAAGGATGTTGTATACAGACTTCGTCTGTTGCATTGGTTAGATAACTACATGGCCGCGTTTTCATGGTTTACCTTTTTACAGTTCAGATAAGTTTTACCTTTGTGATGTATAGGTATTGTTCATTATAATTTATACTTTTCCTTTCTTGTAAGTAATGCGGCACTAAGGGGGATTTTGGGGAGACTAGGAAGCATAAAAGGTGTATTTTTACTCTATTCTTGATAGCTTATCTTCTGGTGATTCGTTTTTATTTCCTCTGTAGATTTCTATACGTACATTTTAGTATATAAACACTTACGGTTATGAATAAGAAGGTTTTATCCATATGTTTACATTTGAATTTTTATACTGCCATAGTAAACAAATCTTAATATTGCTGAGAGAGAGAGAGAGAGAGAGAGAGAGAGAGAGAGAGAGAGAGAGAGAGAGAGAGAGAGAGAGTTTGAGGAAAAATTGTTCAAAGATATGTTATTAGTTTGTATATTCCTTGCTATTTTAGTTTTTATATTTTTTTTTTAAATCACAGATTTTAAATTTAGCCTTTCGTTATAAGAGTTTATTAGTATTATCCTGCATTTTTTCCATGCACATACGTAGCTCTTTATAATTATTAACTTTTTCATCATCATCCATCTTGGTGTAAAAGGCCGCAATTAAGTTCCATGATGTTTCTTAGCGTTTATTTGGCTCTGTTGGAAATCCTCAGATAAGGACGAACTATTTGTTGATGAATTTGATCGGTTAACTCTGGAAACATCTGATGAATTTGTTATTGAAAATTAGAATGTGTTTTCTAAAACCGAGATGATATATGATAGAAATGAATGAGATTGTAGCACTTGCAACTATATCATTCATTTTATGTTTGAGTTACAAAATTTCTTATATTAAATCAAAGAGATATATTACCTGTTTATGATTGATCTTTCTCTTGACTCTCTCTCGTGACACTTTTGGTGAAGGAAAATAGAATGCTTGGTGACGACCAATTATAATTATAATTGTGAAATTGTTACATTTCGCTGATTTTAGTTGAGAAACAACGGAACAGTGCAATATCATAGTTCATTTGCTATTCTTAATCGATACTAAAATAGAAATTAATTGAATTCTTTATGCTTTGAAACTCAAGAAATACGCTACAGATGATCCGTCCATCTTACCATTATTTTGTGGTAAATTTGAAAATCTATATTTTTTATTTAACAGTTCTAAAGCATGTAATACTTTGATTAATCTCTTTATGCAATGAAGGTCAAATTATTTTCAATTCTCATAAGATTTAGATTAATTAGAATTGATTTTTAGAAAATTTCCTTGTTTAGTTAAAAACAAAATAGATAATTCGTGACATTTCCCTGGTTTAGTTATAAACTAGACAATTACTTAAAAGACATTTTCCAAGTTTATTTAAAAGCATAATAATACGATTTTAGAGTTGATGTGTTGGCATTAATCAAAGATTTTCGTTGTGTGATAATAGTCTCTTAATGCAGGAAATAAATTAGACATCCAACATTTTCAGGATGCTATTGGTTTTGATCAAAATGGAAGATTAGTTGTATGTAATAGTGCTTGACTTCCGTCCTTCTAATTCCTTCTAATTGGCCTGCAGTGGTGAAATGCAATTATTGCCCAGGACGTGAAGGATGCAGAAGCCTTGTTTGAAGTGAGGTTTCCTTAATGGGTCTCTGGTAGTTTAGGGTTGCAGCAAGCTGTGATGGTTCATATTGCGAAATTCGCTTGGGATTCTCTTATGCTTTTTTGACTGTCGCAGTTGGGAAAGATTGGGAACACTAGGCATACTTTATAATCTATTTTTTATCTTCTATTTGATAGAGGGAATTGTTAAAGGAATTTTAAAAGTGGAATTGTCTCCATTATTATTTTCGTATCGGTGAATCTGTCTGTCATTATTATGATTGTAGTTATTATTATTATTATTATTATTATTATTATTGTAGTTATTATTATTATTATTATTATTATTATTATTGTTATTATTAGCTAAGCTACAACTCTAGTTGAAAAGCTGGATGCTATAAGCGCAAGGGCTCCAACAGAAAAAAAAAAATAGCCCAGTGAGTAAAAGAAATAAGGGAGTAAATAGAATAGTGTGCCTGAGTGTACCCTCAAGCAAGAGAACTCTAACCCAAGACAGTGGAAGACAGAGACTATGACACTACCCGTATCAAACTGATTTTAATCCAGCAGGTGTCTGAAGACGTTCGGGTATTTATTGGACATTTTGTTTTCGATATCAAATTGAAATATCGAGGAACGAATTTCCGAAGTTTAATCCGGGTTCTGTTTTGGATACGCTGGATTTCAAGTATTTTACTCTTAAGAAATGTTACTTTGCTCTTTTCTGCTATCGTTATTCTGAAAACTCTCTCTCTCTCTCTCTCTCTCTCTCTCTCTCTCTCTCTCTCTCTCTCTCTCTCTCTCTCTCTCTCAATGTCATCACTTCACAGTATTATAAATAGTTTTACATATTAGAGACTCTTCGACACTCGACATTGTGTTTGTTTTATTTGTTTTAAGGGGAAAATAGCTTTAAGAGAGAGAGAGAGAGAGAGAGAGAGAGAGAGAGAGAGAGAGAGAGAGAGAGAGAGAGAGAGAGAGAGAGAGACCTCACAATACAAACTGGTCTCAAGAGAGAGATAAGTTTCGACTTTTAATGGCATTTGGCCAAGAAAAACGTCTGGTTTCTTTTAAAGAGCATCTGTTTTTCTTCAAGTATTTCTTTCCAAAAGCCAAGAAAATTAGTCTCTCCATTTGTGGGTTCAATTTCTTCATTGTTTCCTATATACAATTTTTGAGCATTTTTTATTTAGTTTTTATTTCATGTTTATATGGGTTTATTATAATATTGAACAAAGTATTCAGTGTATACAGATTTAATTGAATGTGTTTGACCTAAGTATTATTATTATTATTATTATTGTTTTCGTTGTTATTATCATTATTATTGTTATTGGTATCATCATCATCATCATCTTCATCATCATCATCATCATTATTATTATTATTATTATTATTATTATTATTATTATTATTACAAGCTAATCTATAAACCTAGTTGGAAAAGCAAAATTCTATAAGCCGAGGGGCTCCAACAGGAAGAAAAATAGCCCAGGGAGGAAAGGAAACAAGGAAATAAACTAATAGAGAAATAATAAACGATCAAAATTAAGTATTTTAACAACAGTAATAACATTAAATTAGATTAAGCTACCTGGTTCAATATCAGCTTTTGAATTTCTTGTTTGATACATTTGTTCTTATGTTTGTTAGTTTTTTAAACTCGAAAATATTTATGTATTCATATCTTTTTCATTTATTATTATTATTATTATTATTATTATTATTATTATTATTATTATTATTATTATTATTATTGGTTAAGCTGCAACCCTAGTTGGTAAGGCAGCTTGCTAAACCCAAGTGCTCCAATAGGCAAAATATCTCAGTGAGAAAAGGAAACAAGGAAATAATAAAGAATATGAGAAGTAATGAATAAAGAATATGAAATATGTTAAGATCAGTAACAACGTTAAAATAGACCTGTCATATATAAACAATAAAGAGATACATATCAACCTGTTCAATATGGGAACAGTCGCTGCAAGTATGAAAATAATGAATCATTAACATATTTTCAGTAGCTAATGAAATCATAAAATGCTTTTTATTATGTTTAATTTCGGTTTCGTGTTTACAACTTGGAATTAATAACTCTTTTGAACTATATTGCTTTGTTTGTGTGAATTTTGCCTCCAGTTTATCCCTCGTTTTATGTTATGCTTAATGAGTATATTTTTTTTTCATGAGGCTTGATTGCCCAAATCATGAATAGTCAGGAACTCTCTCTCTCCCCGATTATTGCGTTTTAGGACTCCCTAATTTCCCTACTGCAAGCACCAGCGAATGGTTTTTTATTGTCTCGATTGCAACATTGGTCTTTCTCTAGTTTATATAGCGTGCCAAGGACGCATATTTTTTTTTTACAACATTGAGTGAGTAAATCCCTTCTCAAGGGATTTTATTTTTCCCCATCATTTAAACCGAAATTAATGAGAGAAACATACTGTAATATTAGTTTTCTGCAATCACGAATGATGCGCGGACTTTCATCATTTGCTTGTAGGTTTTAGAAGGATAGAATTTAAGAAAGTCGGCGAGAAGTTAAATTCTTGCAGGCAGAGGGAGGGTAAATAGTCAGAAATAAAGTCAATAAGAAGGAAGAAAGCTTGAAGGCTAGAGACAAATAATAGAAAGGAAATCAGCGAAAAGGAAAGTGCTTGTAAACAGAGAGTGAAAAAATAGCCAAAGAGAAAGAAAACGGCTTCGAGGCAGAGAGAGAGAAAAAAGTCAGAAATAAGAATAGACCCCGAGAATATTGCTTGTGAATTGCGTTGACTGGTCCATTCCAGAGATGCTTATGTTGTCATCTCGTTGTGAGATGGTCATTAGCACTTTGATTAGTCCTCTGTGCATTTGGACTGGAGACTTAGTGGGCGATTCAAGTCTTCTGAACGTATGTTTTTATTATTATTATTATTATTATTATTATTATTGTTGTTGTTGTTGTTATTAATAATAATAATATTATTATTATTATTATTATTATTATTATTATAAGTCCAAGAGCTCCAACAGGGAAAATAGCCGATGAGGAAAGGAAATAAAGAAAATAAACCTATGAGAAGTAATGTATAAGGAATACAAAGTATCTTAATTAAGGTTAATAACAATATCAAAGTAGATCTCTCATATATAAACTATCAAAAGAGACTCACTATATTGCAACATGTCCAATATAAAAGCATTAAATACAAGTTTAAACTTCTAAAGTTATGGATAAGTTCTTTGTGATTGATTTCTTTCCATTGGTGTATAAAGCTGTTGTATCAAGAAGTGATAATAATGATTGTATGATGATGCGAGATATTTTTAGTAAATAACAAATAGTATTTCATTTAATTTAATCGTCTTATGTCTCATGTAAAAAGCTTTTTGCTTTATGGAATTTGATCAATAAAGCACAGATTATGACGCAACTTTTGTTAAATATTTATTGAAGTTTCTGTAATGTTTTTTCTTTCTTGTAATTGTCAATGTCCCTTGTTTGAGGGTACACTTGGGCACACTATTCTATCTAATTTCTATCCGCCTTGTTTTGTTAAAGTTTTTATTGTTCATTTAGGAAGTATTTATTTTAATGTTACAGTTCTCAAAATATTTTATTTTTCCTTGTTTCCTTTTCTCACTTGGCTAATTTCCCTGTTGATGCTCCTGGCCTTACAGCATCCAGCTTTTTCAACTAGGGTTGTAGCTTAGCAAATATTAATTATAATAATAATAATAATAATAATAATAATCATGATGATGATGAGCTGAGCTGAAATGAAAGAATAAATGAAAGAAGATCTCTTCAGCACCTTTGATATCTGTTATTAACGCAACTTACTGTTTCATATTATTTACTACGGTATCCGAGGAACATTTGTATATGCTCAAAAGATTCATATTTTTCTCTTAAGAGAGACTCTTCCGGCATATTCACTCCCATATCCTCAAACAGGAGGCGCTGTAAACACTTCACCAATCTCTACCTAATACAAACAGATCTACTCTTAACAAACTGCCCAAAATTTTAAAGTGAAGGTAATATAAAAGTTTTTTTTCTTGGCGCTTGTTTATTCACTATATTTGTCTTTTGTGAAATAAGTAGTTGACCAATTTACGTAATTTCATTTTTTGCAGTAGATTATTTTTATAAGTTGTCAACATAGCAGGGCGATTTGAGTGTTCAATTTATACTTCATACAATTGTTTGTTTCCCTTTTGACAGTTTTTATTTGTCTCTTTTGATGATCGAAATGAGAATATGTATTAAGAGAGAGAGAGAGAGAGAGAGAGAGAGAGAGAGAGAGAGAGAGAGAGAGAGAGAGAGAGAGAGAGAGAGAGAGAGAGACGGGGGGACCTCATGGGAAGGTAGTCAGCCAGAATCCTTCCATAATTATACTAGCACCTTTTGGGAAGGGGGGGAGGGGTAGTTTGTTTTCCTTGTCAGGAAAAAAAAAGGAGAGGAACCATAGCTCAGACAAGAAATAAATCGTCTTGTCTTATTTTGTATTATCTAGCTCTATTAGTGAAGCTTATTTAAGGGTTTTTGGTAATGGGAATATATTTGAAATTATTATCATATTTATTCCATTTAAGAACATTATTATTATTATTATTATTATTATTATTATTATTGTTGTTGTTGTTGTTGTTGTTGTTATTATTATTATTTAGAAAAGCAGGATGCTATAATCCCAAAGGCTCTAACAGGGAAAAATAGCCCAGTGAAGAAAGGAAGCAAGGTAATAAGTAAACTGTAAGAGAAGTAGTAAACAATTGAAACGGAATATTTCAAGAACAATAACAACATTTAAATAGATTTTTCATATATAAACTATAAAAATCTAAAAAAACAAATCAAAAAGAGAAATATGATAGAATAGTGTCCCTGAGCATACTCTCAAGCAAGAGAACGCTTTTCCAAGACAGTGGAAGACCATGGTACAGAGGCTATGGCACTGCCCAAGACTAGAGAATAAGGGTTTGGTTTTGGAGTGTCCTCCTAGAAGAGTTGCTTACCATAGGTAAAGAGTCTTTTCTTATATTTCTATCGTAAACGTGGTTAATCAGGGCGAAAATCCTACGCTATTCAATTAGAGAAAGAAGTTACTCTTCCTTTTAACTTTATGATCATTATTCTGGTGTTCTTTGCTCAGTCTTCTAGTTTTCTTCTTCTGAATTCTTTTGTGTAGTTAACATGACCTGTCAGAGAGATCATCATTACTTTCATCTATTATTCCTCTAATTGGGAGTCTTTAGATATAACAAGATATCTACTGTTTTCCTTTGAAAATGCATCTTGTTTATGTCCCTCTTAACAATAAGATCATTCGTTTTATTCGAGTTTTGTGGAAGAGCGGAACATTTATTGTTTTGAGTGTTTTCTGATCGATTGACTTATGTTTTTATGATTATGTTTTCTAAATTTAGCAAATGATTCAATTTTCAATATCATTAATCAAGTAGAAATAATGTGAGATGGATACAATTGGTCGCAATCTATTCAATGTTGTAATTATTATTATTATTATTATTATTATTATTATTACTTGCTAAGCTACAACCCAAGTTTCAAAGGCAAGATGCTACCTGTCCAGGGACCCCAAGAAGGAAAATAGCCCTGTGAGGAAAGGAAACAACGAGAAATAGAATATTTTAAGAACAGTAACATTTAAATGAATATTTCCTATATAAACTTTGCAAACTTTAACAAAACAAGAGGAATAGAAATTAGATAGAATAGTGTGCCCGTGTGTACCCTCAAACAAGAGAACTCTAACCAAAGATAGTGGAAGACCATGGTACAGAGGCTATTGCACTACCCAAGACGAGAATAGTGGTTTGATTTTGGAGTGTCCTTCTCCTAGAAGAGCTGCTTACCATAGCTAAAGAGTCCCTTCTACCCTCACCAAGAGGAAAGTAGCCATTGGACAATTACAGTGCAGTAGTTAACCCCTTGGGTGAAGAAGAACTGTTTGGTAATCTCAGTGTTGTCAGGTGTATGGGGATAGAGTAGAATCTGTAAAGAATAGGCCAGGCTATTCGTTGTATGTGTAGGCAAAGGGAAAGTGAACCGTAACTAGAGAGAAGGATCCAATGTAGTACTGTCTGGCCAGTCAAAAGACCTCATAACTCTCTAGTGTTATTATTATTATTATTATTATTATTATTATTATTATTATTATTATTATTATTATAAGGAGGGGACTACCAGCTCAATGAATTCAATGTTGTTTTAAGAATCTAAAATAAGAACACGCTTCGTGTAATAAAGCCTTTTGCTTTCCAGACTATTCTTATCCTTCTCTGACCACTAAGAATGAAGCTCATGTGTTGCATGAACTTTTATATCCTCCTTAGAATGACCTTATTTTCAAGGAAAGAGAAAACTTTCCTGTTATCCTTAGCTGGGATTTGCATCAAAGTTTAGAAAAGTTTCTCATTTTGCATCAAATATGAAAAGTTTACCACTTTGAAAATCATAGTCTTTATCGTCACAATTCGTACAAGATTTTTTCTGACCTGATATTCCATTTCATTTGAGAAGTTTTAATGGTATTTCTTATGGACCAACGTCAGTTTCATCTGGTTTCTCAGTTTTGTGGCAGAAGTTTTGTAATTTGATTCGATGTTAATCATTACCCGGTTGGATTCTAGAAGTCTTATCTTGTTTCCTTTCGGTTTAGAGCAACCATCTCTCTCTCTCTCTCTCTCTCTCTCTCTCTCTCTCTCTCTCTCTCTCTCTCTCTCTCTCAGTAGTTCCATTTATAGGTTTAAAGGTCGTTCATGAATGGCAGGGGCAAGGGACAGTGAAATTGCCCTATCGAGTAGGACAATGCCCTAAAGGCTGACCATATATACTGTACATATGATCAGCGCCCAAGCCCCCTCTCCACCCAAGCTAGGACCAAGGAGGGCCAGGTAATGGCTGCTGATGACTCTCCTAAACCACCCATCCTTAACTCACAAGGATAGTAAGGTTGAAGCGACCAAAGAAACTAACGAGTTTGAGCGGGATTCTAACCCCAGTCTGGAGTTACCACATTGGCCACCACAACCCTAATGCAAGTTTACCCTGATTTTATCTCTATTGAAAATGTATTTTCCTAAAACTTACCAATACAAAACCGATATAATCTTTGGAATTTGCTGACCTTTTTATGGCGTGAGCCATTTGTTTTAACTTTTTATCTCTACCTTTTTAAGCTCTTTTCTCCAGTGAATTATTAGTTTTAAGCTTTTTCTTCCCTGTGGCTCATATGTTTCAACCTTTTTTTCTTTGGCAAGTCATTTGTTTTAGCTCTTTTCTGTTGTGAGTCATATGTTTTATGAGTCTTTCTCTGTGGGATTCATTGGTTTTAGACATTTTTTTATGGCAAATTATTTTTTTAAGCATTTTTCTTTGGCGAATCAGTAGTTATAAGCCTTTCCCTCTGTGCGTTTTCATTTTCTTCTTCTGATCCCTCGGTATGCCTCTTGAAAAGCTTTTCCCTTTGTTGGATCAATTGTTATAAGCTTTTCCCTTCGTTGGATCAATTGTTATAAGCTTTTCCCTTTGTTGGATCACTTGTTATAAGCTTTTCCCTTTGTTGGATCAATTGTTATAAGCTTTTCCCTTTGTTGGATCAATTGTTATAAGCTTTTCCCTTTGTTGGATCAATTGTTATAAGCTTTTCCCTTTGTTGGATCAATTGTTATAAGCTTTTTCCTTTGCGTTTTGGTCTTCTGATCCCCCGGTATACCTCTTGCAGAGACTTACCGTAACTCTCTTCCTGAAGAGCTGGTTTTACAGTGAAGAGTTTTCTTAAGGCGTTGGACAAAGCGAAGAATGGAATGGAACGTATTTGACCTTCCTCTTTACGTCGTTCAAGAGTTTCTTCGACTCTTTCTTCTCGTCAGTTTTGCACAATGCTGTACACGTTGACACAATAACTGAGCAACTCAATAACTGTAAGTCAGTGAGTTCTCTTTTTCTTTTATATATATATGTAAATATATATATATATATATATATATATATATATATATATATATATTTATATATATATATATATATGTGTGTGTGTGTGTGTGTGTGTGTGTGTATGAGTTTTTGTGTATATGTGTGTGTGTGTGCTGTATTGCTATAAGACAGTGTTCCTGGCTGTATTAATGGTACTGAAATACGACTGTAATTTATAATGATTAGTTGTTTTATTGTTTCTGGCTATTGATGATGTTTATGTTTGTATATTTATATTTGTTTTGATTGGTCTTTATTTGTTAGACAATAATTTTCTTCGTGATTTCTTTTTTCTCTTATCAAGTCAAACTGTTCTTTGGAAACCTGCTTTCGATAGTAATGGTCTTTTAGAATTGTATATTTTTTATGTTTATTTCAAATAAGAACAAAAGTAATAAATAATATAATAATAGTAATAGAATAATAAAAGTTATAATAATACTCATTATCATCACCATGAATATCATCATAAAAGTAATGATGATGATAATTCTTATCACATATTTTATCGAACGAACCCTAAAATCTTGTACAAATTATCGAATTTAATTTCTTATTTTATTTTTGATGCGAAAAAGTTTCAGATTTTCCTTCCTGCTTCGGTTTTCGATAGCTTAATGTGTTCCTGTTTTGTTTTTTCCCTCTAGCCCTTTTTACTTAGGTTTCCCTCAGGTCTGAACTGGACAAAGACACAAAGTAGCCCAGCTGGTAATATTTAAGACTTGACATGAAATCAGATCGTTTCCTATCCTGACAAATCGGTTTTAAAAGTAATGAAAACAAACTAATTAATGTTTCCGTTTTATGCACAAGATCTGAAACATCACAGTTTATATTTGCTAAAGTTAATAAAAAAAAGATATGTTTCAGTGTTAGAATATCATGTTTTATTTGCTTAAATTAAAACAGTTTTATGTTCTAGATCAAGTATCTTGCTTCATGTGCTAGAGTTAAAACACCGTGTTTTATGTGTTAGTCATAGCATGGAGGTTTATACTGTAGAGTTAAATCATCATGGTTTATACGCTATTTAAAGCAAGCAGTGTCTTTCGGAGTGAGGATACCTGAAAATGGTGAAATAGTTCGCCTATCGCCAAGATCAGGAAAGCTGTACTAGTCTGAGCCATCGATACTAAGTTGGTTTGTTGTGAGCGATCAGACGAAAATCTCCCACCATCATCAATCTGCACTGGCCGGTGATGAAAACTGGCCGAACCCCAGATATGACCTTTGTCCTGCAATGGACTAGAAACGGCTGCATTTTCTGTTGTTGTCATACGCAATATGCGTAAAAGTGATGTATTTACAATGATTACAACATACTGTTTCATTTAATAAAATTGAAGCGAGGAATTGAACAAAATGGTTTTTGTCAAATCGACGCGGTCACGGTTCATAGGTTTTTCAGATAGACAGATTGGTGTCTACCCTTTCCCCCCTCCCCCCCCCCCCCCCTCCACCACTCCCCCGCTGCAACTCACGGTTGCAAGGTTTCATCAATTACGCCTGGAAATAGAATTTGTTTGCGCGTGTCAATTGTTCGACAATCCCATTTTGTTTTTAATATTTTTCAATTATATTCACTATTTTAGTTTTCTTTTTTTTTAAATATATTTTTAAACTAAAAATGTCTCGAAACAACCCAAAGCATTTCTTTTAGATATTTCTTTTTATATTCAAATCACTCTTGATGTAGCTCTGATGAATAATGGAAAGTAATAAAGACTTTGATTATCTATAAACATATTCATCTACAAATTCAGTTTGTATTTCCGTCAGAAAATGTTGGTCCTTGAACTCATCTCAACTACTTTTTACCTTTGCCAACTTCGTTGCGGCGAAGATTATGTTTTGATAGGCGTATGTGTTTTTAGGTAGTAGGTTGGTCAGGGCACCAGACACCTGATGAGATACTACCGCTAGAGAGTTATTGGGTCCTTTGACTGGCCAGACAATACTGCGTTGGATCCTTCTCTCTTGTTACGGCTAATTTTTACTTTGCCTACACATACTCCGAATAGTCTAGGTTATTCTTTCTACATTCTCCTTTGTCCTCATACACCTGGCAACATTAAGATTACCAAACTACTTCTTCGGTCAAGGAGTTAACTACTGTACTACACTTGTTGAGTGGCTACTTTCTCCTTGGTGAGGGTAGAATAGACTCTTTAGCTATGGTAAGCAGCTTCTCTAGAAGAAGGACACTCCAAAATCAAAACAATGTTCTCTAGAATTGTGTAGTGCCATAGTCTCTGTACCATTGTCTTCCACTATGCGCTCAAGGGTATCTTCGGGCACACTATTCTATCTTATTTTTCTTCTTCTCGTGTTTCTTTCCAAGTCTTTATACTTTAAATATAAAAGATATATTTTAATGTTGGTATTGTACTTAAAATGTTTTATTTTAATTGTTCCGTATAAAAAGGGTTTGTTATTTTTTTCGTAAAGGTTTAGATTTTATCATTAGCAATATTTTCGGTTTAAGGATACTGTAGTGTTGCATAAATTGCATAAACATCACAATTAAACGAATTCATAATTTCACAGCCGAGTCACAACCGTAATACCCGTCCCTCTCCTTTCCATTCTTTCTTAGGTGTTTGACAGTAGAATGTTCCCTTTACCCAAGTGGGTCCTGCTTTTACCTAACTGCTATTTTCACCAATAGCAAGTTTTATTAATTCCACGTATTTAGTAGATTCTGGTATTGAAAGAAAGTTTATGATAACATGTTTTTCGTATGCTTAGTGTAATTTATCCCAATTTTTGTTAAAATTTGTGAAAGTTCACAAGATTATGCAGCGTTCATCGGAAAACAAACTCCTGTCATTGATTTCTGCAGGTGTTATTAAATTCAGATATACCATCACGATATTTTATAATATATTTATTCGTTAACATTATTAATTGACAAATCCTATATCTGAGGGAGAAATTTAGATTAGTAAATAAGTTTTTATTCATATTACTTAGTAATTATTTGAAAACAATTATGGTATTCGGACACAAATACTTCCTACCAATCAGCTATTAGGTACTCTACATATAAGTATCCCCATTTTAATTCTATTCCCATTTTTCAATACGCCAATGGACGAAGATACTAATATGTAGACATTCATACAAGGAAAATTTTTAATTTTTGTAGAAATATATTCAATTGCGGCTTCATTTCGGAAGGAAAAGAGGTATGGAAGAATTTTATTTCAATTAATGAGATAGAAAGTAATTATCCACTCTAAATAGAGTGAGAGGAATTCTTTTAGAATAACTGGAAAACTTGATTGTCAGAAGGATTCTTATGGATTTTTCGAAATCATATTGATACCTGTAAATATTTTTAATATAGACCTCTCCCGATTTTACAGTATGACACTGGATGAATCGATAAATATATCGATATATTTTTTTATGTAAAAAATAGATAAAAAGTTAAAATTGCAATTTTGAATACATTATATGTTAAAAAAAATATTCATGTAAATATATTATGTATATGTTATGAATGGTAGAAATGTTAAACGTTCGTTTTCCATTAAAAGAAATGAAAAAAAATATGGAGACAATAAAACAAGTAAAAGTTATATTTTTTTTTATTTCTTAGCAAATTAGTTTCCGGCAGAATGTGATTTTAAAAAGAATCCTTTCATTTTATGATATAATAAGTAATTAACCTTAAAGTAATGGTGTAATTAATTAATTGTTCTTTATATCAAAAGTTATTATTTGGTCTTTTCAAGATAACACATCTTCTATTCGGGGAAAATGACATAAAACCGCAAAAGCTGGTGCGTGGTCTGGATTGAATGAATGCAAATAAAAAATGTTTATATCTTGGCAGAGTTTTTGGAGTTGTTATAAACATTTACAAACAGTACAAATAAGTTACAAAAATAGATTAAATGACCAAAAGTTTTAATATCGTTTGGTGGTGAATCATGTCTTATGGTGCAGAAAAACATAAACTGTCAATTCAGTTTTGGGATTTACTATGGATCGTATGAATTTGCAATAATCAAAAAGTGTCAAAAGTATATCAATCACTGTGGTTAGAAAGACATAGCAACAATGAAAGGAGGTTATCTTCTTCCCAGTTTTAGAGAGGAGTTGAAAATGCTTAGATATTTTATACGATTCGTTTTATTAAGGAAAATGAAACGCAGACGTGAATAATGTTTATGTTTATCAAAGAAAAGAGTGCATTCATGTGCCAGAGAACATTTGTGAAAAAAAGAGAAACGGAATAGTTCCCATGGTAGACTGGATGACAATAGTGAACGAGATTTGTCTTTCCAATTGGCTGACCGCATTCAATTTCACATTTTGGGTGGAATTTGAAAGGGCAAGAGTTCAAAGGTTAGCCAGTCAGATTCTTTTTTATATCACAAACACACACACACTTTCTCTCTCTCTCTCTCTCTCTCTCTCTCTCTCTCTCTCTCTCTCTCTCTCTCTCTTTCTCTCTCTCTCTCTCTCCCTGATAGCTGTATTCTATGTAAATATACTGGATTGTTCGTTAAAAAAAAATCTGAATTTACTTGTATGTAATGAGTTACCGATTTGCAGATAACGTAATTAAGGCAACCAATTTCAGAAAATATTAATGAAATAATTTTTTTTTATAATCTATAAAGTAGCTGACTAAAGAGGAAACGTCAAGCTGAAGTTACACTTTTATTTCCATTTGCTTTTAATGTATTTTTCTTTATTTTATTTTCTTGTATTTTGTTTTAGTAAAGCAGAATAAGACAAATAAGAATAAGGATTATAAAAACTTTATGGTTCACCTGATATGATTCTTTTCGCAAAGAAGTTAGTTGAAGATTGAATCAAAATATCTCGTTCGATGAAGGATTGATATCTGTCAACAATATACAGTAATAACTAAAGTTGATGAATGAGGATTATATAATTCTGTGTTTAAAGGTCCCGGATTTGTTTTAAAATCTCCTATACCCTTCAAGTGATCTGCAACGGGTAACATTATAGATGATGGACATTATTTTTTCATTTATTTTCTGTTATATAGGAAATGTGGTTAATGTCATATATATATATATATATATATATCTATACATATATATATATATATATACATACATATATATATATATATATACATATATATGTATATATATATATATATGTGTGTATATATGTGTGTATATATATACAGTAGCCTACACACATACATGCACACATATATACACACATGCATACATACATACAAGTACATACCCGAGGCCTTTGTCCTCCTGTTAGAAATGGCTGCATTTATTTATATGTATATATATATATATATATATATACATATATATATATATATATGTATATATATATATATATATATATATATATATACATATATATATATGTATATATAGATTGATAGATAGATAGATAAGAAGACACATACATAAATGTATGTATATATGTGTGTATGTATAAACTGTTTTTCGTAATTATATCTTGCGAACCAAGTATTAATATTAGTATTTTAAAGGAGAAGTCACGTTATTCCTATTTCTAATTCTATCCCCTTTATTAACGCTTCAAGTCACTGTATTATTATTATTCATAACAGACTTTTAATTATATTATAAAACGAGAAAATGATACGAATTCATTATACCTTTATGTGTTACAAGAACGAAATGTTCATTGTTTTTATTTGCTTATGTTTATTATAAATGTTCCTTGACGTCAATTGTATTCAATATTTATATATAATAATAATGTAGCCCACATAACTGGGTTTTTGCCAAACGAATATCGTTTTCAGATGTAGTTTTTATTGATATGTCTTTATGATCTCTGATTTATTTATTTATGATTTTATGAAAAGGGGTTTTTATCTTTTGAACGGATTTTAATGTTACCATAATAGTTTATTTTATCAGTAAAAGATTAACTTGTTCTTTCTAAGTAATTAATTTTATTTTATTTTTGCTAATATTAATATGTAAACCTTTCTTTTATTATTATGATTTTGGTGATATTCATTTATTGTGCCATTATTTCAGCTTATTATCTTGTGGTTAATTATTCCATTTATCAATAGTAAGTACATTAGAGCCTACTCAGTATATGTAAATATTCGTGTAATTTTACAAAAGTATTTTATCAAATCTTACCTCTTACGTAAAATCACTATGAAAGCATTTCCTTCTTTTGTCCTTATTAAATTGTGTAGGGAAAACGGTTTTTCAATAATACAGTATAATAATTTTAGTTATTATTGACGTTGAGAAAATAAGTGAAAAGTAAATATTTACCTTAACTCCCCCTTGTCCTAATTACTTAGGAATTTATGTCATGCATGGTTACCCGGTTGGATTCTAGAAGTCTTATCTTGTTTCTTTTCGGTTTAGAGCAACCATTCTCTCTCTCTCTCTCTCTCTCTCTCTCTCTCTCTCTCTCTCTCTCTCTCTCTCAGTAGTTCCATTTATATGTTTAAAGGTCGCTCATGAATGGCAGGGGCAAGGGACAGTGAAGTTGCCCTATCGAGTAGGACAATGCCCTGAAGGCTGACCATATATACTTTACATATGATCAGCGCCCAAGCCCCTCTCCACCCAAGCTAGGACCAAGGAGGGTCAGGTAATGGCTGCTGATGACTCTCCGAAACTACCCATCCTTAGCTCACAAGGATGGTAAGGTTGAAGCGACCAAAGAAACTAACGAGTTTGAGCGGGATTCTAACCCCAGTCTGGAGTTACCACATTGGCCACCACAACCCTAATGCAAGTTTACCCTGATTTTATCTCTATTGAAAATGTATTTTCCTAAAACTTACCAATACAAAACCGATATAATCTTTGGAATTTGGTGACCTTTTTATGGCGTGATTCATTTGTTTTAACTTTTTATCTGTGTACTTTTTTAAGCTCTTTTCTCCGGTGAATTATTTGTTTTAAGCTTTTTCTTCCCTGTGGCTCACATGTTTCAAGCTTTTTTTCTTTGGCAAGTCATTTGGTTTAGCTCTTTATCTGTTGAGAGTCATATGTTTTATGAGTCTTTCTCTGTGGGATTCATTGGTTTTAGACATTTTTGTATGGCAAAATATTTTTTTAAGCCTTTCTCTCTGCGTTTTCATTATCTTCTTCTGATCCCTCGGTATGCCTCTTGAAAAGCTTTATCCTTTGTTGAATCAATTGTTACAAGCTTTTTCCTTTGCGTTTTTGTCTTCTTCTGATCCCTCGTTATACCTTTTGAAGAGACTTACAGTAACTCTTTTCCTGAAGAGCTGGTTTTACAGTGAAGAGTTTTCTTAAGGCGTTGGACACAGCGGAGAATAGAATGGACCGTATTTGACCTTCCTCTTTACGTCGCTCAAGAGTCTCTTCGACTCTTTCTTCTCGTCAGTAATTGCAGTTTTGCACAATGCTGTACACATTGACACAATAACAGAGAAACCCAATAACTGTAAGTCAGGGAATTCTCTTTTTCTTAATATATATATATATATATATATATATATATATATATATATGTGTGTGTGTGTGTGTGTATATATATATATATATATATATATATATATATGTGTGTGTGTGTGTGTGTGTGTGTATGTGCTGTATTGCTATAAGACAGTGTTCCTGGCTGTATTAATGGTACTGAAATACGACTGTAATTTATAATGATTAGTTGGTTTTTCTGGCTATTGATGATTGGCCTTGATTTTAGTGCTGCCTTTGACCTTGTTAATCATGAGGCCCTTGTTTTCAAACTGAAACAGTTGGGAGTGGGTGGGTCGTTTCTTAGCATTATTATTGTTTTTTTAAGTAATAGATCTCAAAGAGTTGTTGTTGATGGGCACCATAGTGATTATAGGAATGTGATATCCGGTGTTCCACAGGGTAGTGTTCTTGGCCCATTACTTTTCATACTATATACACATGACATGTGGTTTGGCCTAGAAAACAAGCTTGTTGCATATGAAGATGATGCTACTCTCTTTGCATCAATTCCATCCCCTGAATGTAGATCTAGGGTTGGTGAATCCCTTAATAGAGATTTAGCTAGAATTAGTGCATGGTGCAAGTTATGGGGTATGAAGTTGAATCCTAACAAAACTCAAAGTATGATTGTAAGTAGGTCAAGGACGGTGGCTCCTCAACATCCGGATCTCAGTATTGATAATGTTTCTTTAAATTTGTATGACTCTTTCAAAATTTTAGGTGTGATTCTCGACAGTAAATTTACTTTTGAGAAACATATAAGGTCTGTGTCTTCTTCAATTGCACAAAAAATAGGCTTATTGAGAAAGTCTTTCAAGATTTTCGGTGATCAATCTATTCTGAAGAAGTGTTTCAATTCTTTCATTCTACCTTGTTTTGAGTATTGTTCTCCTGTCTGGTGTTCAGCTGCTGATTCTCATCTTAATTTGTTGGACAGAAACTTACGGTCTATTAAATTTCTTATTCCTGATCTAGATATTAATCTCTGGCACCGTCGTTCAATTAGTTCATTATGCATGTTGCATAAGATTTTTCATAACTCTGACCATCCTTTACATTCAGATCTCCCTGGACAATTCTATCCTGTTCGTAATACTAGGCAGGCAGTTAATTCTAATAGCCAGGCCTTCTCCATCATGAGGCTCAATACTACGCAGTACTCTAGAAGTTTTATTCCAGCTCTGACCAAGTTGTGGAATGATTTTCCTAATCGGATGGTTGAATCAGTAGAACTTCAAAAGTTCAAAGTTGGAGCAAATGCTTTTTTGTTGACCAGGCGGACATGAGTCTTTTTATAGTTTATTTATGACATATTTGTTTTTGATGTTGTTAATAGTTTATATATGACATGTCTGTTTTGACGTTGTTACTTACTTTAGAATGATTTATTGTTAATTTGTTCTCTTCATTTATTTATTTCCTTTTTTCCTTTCCTCACTGGGCTATTTTTCCCTGTTGGAGCCCCTGGGCTTATAGCATCTTGCTTTTCCAACTAGGGTTGTAGCTTGGATAGTAATAATAATAATAATAATAATAATAATAATAATTATGCTTGTATATGTATATTTGTCTTGATTGATCTTTATTTGTTAGACAATAATTTTCTTCGTGATTTCTTTTTTTTTCTTATCAAGTCAAACTGTTCTTTGGAAACCTGCTTTCGATAGTAATGGTCTTTTAGAATTGTATATTTTTTATGTTTGTTTATTTCAAATAAGAACAACAGTAATAAAGAATATAATAATAGTAATAGAATAATAAAAGTTATAATAATACTCATTATCATCACCATGAATATCATCATAAAAGTAATGATGATGATAATTCTTATCACATATTTTATCGAACGAACCCTAAAATCTTGTACACATTATCGAATTTAATTTCTTATTTTATTTTTGATGCGAAAAAGTTTCAGATTTTCCTTCCTGCTTCGGTTTTCGATAGCTTAATGTGTTCCTGTTTCGTTTTTTTCCCTCTAGTCCTTTTTACTTGGGTTTCCCTCTGGTCTGAACTGGATTAAGATTCAAGGTAGCTCAGCTGGTAATTTTAAGACTTAACATGAAATCAGATCGTTTCCTATCCTGACAAATCGGTTTTAAAAGTAATGAAAACAAACTAATTAATGTTTCCGTTTTATGCGCAAGATCTGAAACATCGCAGTTTATATTTGCTAAAGTTAATAAAAAACATTTATGTTTCAGTGTTAGAATATCATGTTTTATTTGCATAAATTAAAACAGGTTTATGTTCTAGATCAAGTATCTTGTTTCATGTGCTAGAGTTAAAACACCGTGTTTTATGTGTTAGAGTCATAGCATGGAGATTTATACTGTAGAGTTAAATCATTATGGTTTATACGCTATTTAAAACAGTGTCTTTCGGAGTGTGGATACCTGAAAATGGTGAAATAGTTCGCCTATCGCCAAGATCAGGAAAGCTGTACTAGTCTGAGCCATCGATACTAAGTTGGTTTGTTGTGAGCGATCAGACGAAAATCTCCCACCATCATCAATCTGCACTGGCCGGTGATGAAAACTGGCCGAACCCCAGATATGACCTTTGTCCTGCAATGGACTAGAAACGGCTGCATTATCTGTTGTTGTCATATGCAATATGCGTAAAAGTGATGTATTTACAATGATTACAACATACTGTTTCATTTAATAAAATTGAAGCGAGGAATTGAACAAAATGGTTTTTGTCGAATCGAGTGTCACGGTTCATAGGTTTTTCAGATAGACAGATTGGTGTCTATCCTCCCCCTTCCCCCCCCCCCCTCCCCCAACTCCCCCGCTGCACCTCACGGTTGCAAGGTTTCATCAATTACGCCTGGAAATGGAATTTGTTTGCGCGTGTCAATTGTTTGACAATCCAATTTTGTTTTTAATATTTTTTTTTCAATGATATACACTATTTAAGTTTTCTTTTTTTCAAATATATTTTTACTCGAAAAATGTCTCGAAACAACCCAAAGCATTTCTTTTAGATATTTCTTTTTATATTCAAATCACTCTTGATGTAGCTCTGATGAATAATGGAAAGTAATAAAGACTTTGATTATCTATAAACCTATTCATTTACAAATTCAGTTTGTATTTCCGTCAGAAAATGTTGGTCCTTGAACTCATCTCAACTACTTTTTACCTTTGCCAACTTCGTTGCGGCGAAGATTATGTTTTGATAGGCGTATGTGTTTTTAGGTAGTAGGTTGGTCAGGGCACCAGACACCTGATGAGATACTACCGCTAGAGAGTTATTGGGTCCTTTGACTGGCCAGACAATACTGCGTTGGATCCTTCTCTCTTGTTACGGCTAATTTTTACTTTGCCTACACATACTCCGAATAGTCTAGGTTATTCTTTCTACATTCTCCTTTGTCCTCATACACCTGGCAACATTAAGATTACCAAACTACTTCTTCGGTCAAGGAGTTAACTACTGTACTACACTTGTTGAGTGGCTACTTTCTCCTTGGTGAGGGTAGAATAGACTCTTTAGCTATGGTAAGCAGCTTCTCTAGAAGAAGGACACTCCAAAATCAAAACAATGTTCTCTAGAATTGTGTAGTGCCATAGTCTCTGTACCATTGTCTTCCACTATGCGCTCAAGGGTATCTTCGGGCACACTATTCTATCTTATTTTTCTTCTTCTTGTGTTTTTTTCTAAGTCTTTATACTTTATATATAAAAGATATATTTTAATGTTGTTATTGCACTTAAAATGTTTTATTTTAATTGTTCCGTATAGAAAGGGTTTGTTATTTTTTTTCATAAAGGTTTAGATTTTATCAATAGCAATATTTTCGGTTTAAGGATACTGTAGTGTTGCATAAATTGCATAAAAATCACAATTAAACGAATTCATAATTTCACCGCCGAGTCACAACAGTAATACCCGTCCCTCTCCTTTCCATTCTTTCTTAGGTGTTTGACAGTAGAATGTTCCCTTTACCCAGGAACCACTCTAAGTGGGTCCTGCTTTTACCTAACCGCTATTTTCACCAAAAGCAAGTTTTATTAATTCCACGTATTTAGTAGATTCTGGTATTGAAAGAAAGTTTATGATAACATGTTTTTCGTATGCTTAGTGTAATTCATCCCATTTTTTTTTTAAATTTGTGAAAATTCACAAGATTATGCAGCGTACATCGGAAAACAAACTCCTGTTATTGACTTCGGCAGGTGTTATTAAATTCAGATATACCATCACGATATTTTATAATATATTTATTCGTTAACATTATTAATTGACAAAACCTATATCTCAGGGAGAAATTTAGATTAGTAAATAAGTTTTTATTTATATTAGTTGGTAATTATTTGAAAACAATTATGGTATTCGGACAAAAATACTTCCGACCAATCAGCATTTAGGAAACTTTTCCGAGCTAAAAGTGCACCCCTGCGAGTCGGTGCAAATCTGCCTCACTAAAATGAATTGTCTATACATATAGTACCTACATATAACTATCTCCATTTTAATTCTATTCCCATTTTTCAATACGCCAATGGACGAAGATACTAATATGTAGACATTCATACAAGGAAAATTTTTAATATTTGTAAAAATATATTCAATTGCGGGTTCATTTCGGAAGGAAAAGAGGTATGGAAGAATTTTATTTCAATTAATGAGATCGAAAGTAATTATCCATTCTAAATAGATTAAGAGGATTTTTTTTAGAGTAACTGGAAAACTTGATTGTCAGAAGGATTCTTTGGATTTTTCGAAATCATATTGATACCTGTAAATATTTTTAATATAGACCTCTCCCGATTTTACAGTATGACACTGGATGAATCGAGAAATTTATCGATATATTTTTATTTTATTAAAAATAGATAAAAAGTTAAAATTGCAATTTTGAATACAGTATATGTTAAAAAAAATTATCCATGTAAATATATTATGTATATATTATGAATGGTAGAAATGTTAAAGGTACGTTTCCCATTAAAAGAATTGAAAAAAAAAATATGGAGACAATGAAACAAGTAAAAGTTATCATTTTTTATTTCTTAGCAAATTAGTTTCCGGTAGAATGTGGTATTAAAAAGAATCCTTTCATTTTATGATATAATAAGTAATTAACCTTAAAGTAATGGTGTAACTAATTAATTGTTCTTTATATCAAAAGTTATTATATGGTCGTTTTCTATTCGGGGAAAATGACATAAAACCGCATAAGTTGGTGCGTGGTCTGGATTGAATGAATGCAAATAAAAAATGTTCATATCTTGGCAGAGTTTTTTTTTGGTTGTTTTAAGCATATATATAAACAGTACAAATAATTTACAAAAGTAGATTAAATGACTGAAAATGTTTATAACGTTTGGAGGTGAATCATGTCTTATGGTGCAGAAAAACATAAAATGTCAATTCAGTTTTGGGATTTACTATGGATCGTATGAATTTGCAATAATCAAAAAGTGTCAAAAGTATATCAATCAATTGGTTAGAATGACATAGCAACAATGAAAGCAGGTTATCTTCTTCCCAGTTTTAGAGAAGAGTTGAAAATGCTTAGATATTTTATACGATTCGTTTTATTAAAGAAAATGAAACGCAGATGTGAATAATGTTTATGTTTATCAAAGAAATGAGTGCGTTGATATGCCAGAGAACATTTGTGAAAAAAAGAGAAACGGAATAGTTCCCATGGTAGACTGGATGACAATAGTGAACGAGATTTGTCTTTCCAATTGGCTGACCGCATTCAATTTCACATTTTGGGTGGAATTTGAAAGGTCAAGAGTTCAAAGGTCAACCAGTCAGATTCTTTTTTATATCACAAACACACACACACTTTCTCTCTCTCTCTCTCTCTCTCTCTCTCTCTCTCTCTCTCTCTCCTCTCTCTCTCTCTCTCTCTCTCTCTCTCTCTTCATGATAGCTGTATTCTATGTAAATATACTGGATTGTTCGTTAAAAAAAAATCTGAATTTACTTGTATGTAATGAGTTACCGATTTGCAGATAACGTAATTAAGGCAACCAATTTCAGAAAATATTAATGAAATAATTTTTTTTTATAATCTATAAAGTAGCTGGCTAAAGAGGAAACGTCAAGCTGAAGTTACACTTTTATTTCCATTTGTTTTTATTATATTTTTCTTTATTTTATTTTATTGTATTTAGTTTTAGTAAAGCAGAATAAGACAAGTAAGAATCAGGATTATAAAAACTTCATGGTTCACCTGATAGGATTCTGTTATCAAAGAAGTTAGTTGAAGATTGAATCAGAATGTCTCGTTCGATGAAGGATTGATATCTGTCAACAATATACGGTAATAACTAAAGTTGATGAATGAGGACTATAATTCTGTGTCTAAAGGTCCCGGATTTGTTTTAAAATCTCTTATACCCTTCAAGTGATCTGCAACGGGTAACATTATAAATGATGGACATTATTTTTTCATTGATTTTCTGTTATATAGGAAATGTGGTTAATATCATATATAAATATATATATATATATATATATATATATATATATATATATATATATATATATATATATATACACAGTATATATATATGTATATATATATGTGTGTGTGTATATATATACAGTAGTCTACACACATACATACACACACATATACACATATGCATACATACATACAAGTACAGTTCCCTCCAGGAATTTCGAGACACAGCATATGACTATATAAGATACACGCACTAGGAGTATTATGGTAATACTGTAAGTGGGCGTTTCCATTTATATGGGGCTATTTTGTTTTGTTACAACGAACTGGATTGGCTGTAGGTATTTCTCGATGACAGTTTGTTGTCTGAATTTTTTCTATTTGATTCATCACAAAGAATGAGATATGTTCAAATGATAAAGTTGAATTCAAAGAACATTACTAATATTATGAACTTCACCGGTAAATATGATTTAGTAAAAGCAGGATAAAGAAGCAGTCTTGTTCAAATCGCAGTGATTCCTAATTATCGCACATCACCAACGTTGCCTTTGCATAGGGCGATCGTCTGCTGGAGCCTGGAAAACAACAACACGTTTCGTGTATATTATTTCATTAACAGTATCTGTCCTAAATATAAACATCTTAATGAAGATACAATAATGTCTTATGATACAATGCTTGGTTTGTCTTCAGACTCCAATATGAGAAGAGCCAGTTTTGAAGAGAAACTAAGTTCTCGAGACGAGTGTTAGTGAAGAAAATATTTTATGCAAACTCAACGTTCTCTAGAATTCTGAACATACGCTAAAAATTTGAACAAATGAACAACTTTAACGTTGTTTCCAAGGAAAAATCTAGCGTTATAGATGTTTATATGGTCCATTACTGACGTATTGAGAGAATGGCTCTTTTCCACAATTAACACACGTGCTTCTGTAACCCTTAAAACGATGCACTCACGCCCAGTTAGAAGGCTCCTACTCAGTAAGCACTCTCTCTCTCTCTCTCTCTCTCTCTCTCTCTCTCTCTCTCTCTCTCTCTCTCTCTCTTTATATATATATATATATATATATATATATATATATATATATATATATATACTGTATATATATATATACAGTATATATATATATATGTATATACTGTATATATTTACATATATATATATATATATATACATATATATATACTGTATATATATATATATATAAATATATATATATATATATACATATATATACTGTATATATATATATACATATATATACTGTATATATATATATATATATATATATATATATATATTATATATATAGTATATATAGTTTATATATATATATACTATATATATACTGTATATATATAGTATATATATGTAGTATATATATAGTATATATATATATATATATATATATATATATATATAAAAAATTATATATATATATATACACACACACACACATATATATATATATATATATATATATATATATATATAATGTGAGTGTATAATTTTCATTGAAAGCGATGGCCTTGGTTGCGTCAATTCGTTTCCTACAGGAATTCTCATATTTCCTCAGCTTCTTCAATTTTCAGACGGAAGTCTTTGGTTTAGTAGACTCTTCCTTTTCTTTATATTTTATTCACTACAATACTGTTTCGATATAAATACGCCTTTATCAAGTAATTACTGGTCTACATAATTTTACAATATATATATATATATATATATATATATATATATATATATATATATATATATATATGTACTCTGGTCAGGTCAGGGTAACACCTGCTAATGGTAACATGTAACCCATTACCCACCCGTAGTATATACGTGTGTGTGTGCGCGCGCGTGGGTCGGTCCAAATAGCCCCAAGCAGCAAGCAACAAGTTAAGTTAAGTAGTTAAAGAAACAATCAATTCTGAATAACCACGTGACGGTCCTCCGAGGTATTGTGGAAAACAGAGTTCAGCATAAAGTGACATAAAGCACCTGGTGGCGAAGATAAGACTACCCTATAATGAATCGCAGACGAAGGCAAGAAGAGGAGGCGAATCGCCGCTGAATTCAGAAGGCAACACTGAGAGGAATAATTATTGGGATGTCGATGTGTGGACAAACTCCTAGCAGCATTGCCTATAATCTCGGAATCTCTCGTAGCTCTGTCTATCGTTAGCAATACAAAAGGGAAGAGGGGGGATTTTCACGAAGGTGGCCTCAAATAGTCTCCAATCAAGTAACTTCAATGCCAGATAGGCTACGAGGTGTCATTGACAGGAACGGTGGATGGACGAAGTATTAGATAAGTTTCTGCTCGTTTTAGTTTTATTTTGTATTTTTCTTTTGGGGGGGAGGGGTTAATCTTACCACGATAATGGATATTGTTAGGAGGGTGTATGAATTATATTCTTTTAATTATGTTTTCAAAACTATGTAATATTAACATTATTTTGTGAATGCTAAATATGTAATAAATTTATTTAAGCTGAAACATTTTGCTGATTTGACCTATTTTCAAACTGCCAGTTATGAAAATGTGTATCCTTCTGAAAATGAGTTCTGTTACTTCAAAAATCACCATTGACCGTAGATATTAGTTTTCTAACTGTCATTTAATGGAGCTTACTTTTCACATTCA
>NC_090746.1:69875072-69905072 GCF_036898095.1 Palaemon carinicauda | reverse complement strand
TTAGATTATTTCATTCAAGTGTCACGAGAATTAATGTTTTGTATTGAAAAAATTGGGGCAATGGTACAAGATCAGCTAACCAATTATGCTTAAAAAAGAACAGTATTAGAAACTAATCAATGATAATACTGAAAGCTAAGGAATATTTTTGTGCTGTTCACTGTAAGAAATTCAGATATGCATTAGCTGCAATAAGTTGAGTATAACATGAAGATGATCTTACGCTTTTGGGTTATTGATGTCAATTGCTGTTGTGGCTGACATGAAATCAGCATGATGTTAATTATAGAATGTCGTTTCTTGACTTATATTAAGGCTATCAAGTACAGGCTTCTTCCCTAGAGAAATGGAATGGACGGAGATCCGTTGATAAGAAAAAGTATTGATTTAAAAATCTATTTTAAAACACAAGAGTCCGACGAGATGAGAACTATTAATGAACTACAATGATCATTTGCTTTTAGAGCCTCGAAAAGTTATCAAATGTTTTCTGTTGTTGACCTGGATAACATCAAATAAAAATATTAGGTAGATGTTTATGTAAAATTATCAATCGAAAAGGAAAGACAATTATGTAAATGATTTATGTTATAAACAATTTTGTTTTTACAACGAATACTTTCCAGCGGTTTTTATTGATGGTGATAAAAAGCACAGCGAAATTGTAGCTAACTCTTCCTTTCTGTAATTGTGTGAGCTGCATTTAGTGAATAAAGTTTTGTAAACTCTCTCTCTCTCTCTCTCTCTCTCTCTCTCTCTCTCTCTCTCTCTCTCTCTCTCTCTCTCTCTCTCTCTCTCTCTCAAAATAGAGATACAGAGTATTCTTATTCTGTCAAATTATTCTGCACTTATGCAGGATCTCTCTCTCTCTCTCTCTCTCTCTCTCTCTCTCTCTCTCTCTCTCTCTCTCTCTCTCTCTCTCTCTCTCTCTCTCTCTCTCTCCGATAACACAATAGATAGAGATTACTTTAGCATAGCAGAAAACCTTTATGCAAATATCCTCTTATTTAGTATTGTTAAATTAGGTTAATAGTTATTTGATGTTCACTTCCCGATATAATGTTACACAAGTCTTGAAGGGGTTTACGAATATCAGTCTGCGTCGCATGACGTGAATGTAATTATTCGTGATTATAAATGATGAATCGAAGCTAATCTTTACATTACTTCCAATTATCTTTAATTTAGTTAATCAGATTTTGGCCATTGTTTTGTGATCTAATGAACTGAGCGGTCGTTGCTAATAAGGCGTTTCTCCCTTACCGAGGGTCATACAAGCAATTGAATTTACGATATTCTTTGTTGTATTTTATTTCGTCTTGTTTATTTTCTAAGTTTATTCATTCATTTTCAAATGCTGTTAAGATCGAGCTAGTCCATTAGCCTGAAAATTGGCAAAAGTTGTTATTATTGTTAATATTATCGACAAAGAGATGGAGCTGGGGGGAGAGTGACTGCTCCCCGCACTCTAGTTTTGGGGTGTTTGAATGTGCGTGGATGTAGTACGATAGAGAGTAAAAGATGTGAAATTGGAAGTATGTTTAAGAATATAAGGATGGATGTATTGGCCTTGTGTGAGATGAAGATAAAAGGAAAGGGTGAAGTGATGTTTGGTGAAATGTCTGGTAGAGTGTCTGGGATTGAAAGGGGAAGATCGAGAGAGGGTGTGGCTTTATTGCTGAGTGAATGGATGACAGGTAAAGTAGTGGAATGGAAGGAGACATCATCTAGGTTAATGTGGGTAAGTGTTAGGTTGGGCAGGGAATGTTGGGCGTTTGTCAGTGCGTATGGGCCAGGTAGTGAGAAAAGTGAAGAAGAGCGGAATGAGTTCTGGAATGAATTAACTAGGTGTTTAGAAGGACTGGGTTGAAGGAATTGTGTAGTTGTCATGGGTGACTTAAATGCTAGAGTGGGCGCTGGAGAGGTAGAAGGTGTCATTGGGAAGTATGGCGTACCAGGTGAAAATGAGAGTGGTGAGAGACTGGTAAATATGTGTGTTGAGCAAGAGATGGCGATAAGTAATAGCTTTTTCAAAAAGAAAGATAAAAGTAAGTATACATGGGTAAGAGTGGCAAATGGAAGAGTAGTAGAAAGGGCATTAATGGATTATGTGTTGATATCTAAAAGAATGTTTGGAAGATTGAAAGACGTGCACGTGTTTAGGGGTATGGCTAACGGTATGTCTGATCATTTTTTGGTGGAAGGAAAATTAGTTGTAGAAAAAGAGTGGGGGAATAGAGTAGGTGGATGTAAAAGGGAGCTAGTGAGGGTTGAAGAGCTAATAAAACCGGGGGTAAAAAGTAAATATCAGGAAAGGTTGAAAATGACATATGACGAAGTGAAAGTAAGAGAAACTGGCAATTTAGAGGAGGAGTGGAAGTTAGTAAAAGAAAATTTTGTTGGGATTGCAAGAGATGTGTGTGGCAAGAAGGTTGTTGGAGGCAGCATGAGGAAGGGCAGTGAATGGTGGAATGAAGGAGTGAAGGTAAAAGTAGAAGAGAAAAAGAGGGCTTTTGAAGAATGGCTGCAAAGTGGAAGTAAAGCGCAAGGTACGTGAGGCAAAGAGGGCAGCTGACCTGAGGTGGGGTCAGGGATTGGGTCATTCATATGAAGAGAATAAGGAGAAGTTTTGGAAAGAAGTGAAGAGAGTAAGGAAGGCTGGCTCAAGAATTGAAGAGACAGTGAAAGATGGAAATGGAAGGTTGTTAAAAGGAGAGGAGGCAAGGAAAAGATGGGCGGAATATTTTGAAAGTTTACTGAATGTTGAGGATAATAGGGAGGCAGATATAATTGCTGTTGCAGGTGTTGAGGTGCCAATGATGGGAGATTACAATAGATGAAGTGAGGAGAGCACTAGATGAAACGAGAGTAGGAAAAGCGTCTGGTATGGATAGTGTGAGAGCTGAGATGTTGAAGGAAGGGGGTGTGACTGTACTTGAATGGTTGGTGAGATTGTTTAATATGTGTTTTGTGTTGTCAATGGTACCAGTAGATTGGGTTTGTGCATGTATTGTACCACTATATAAGGGTAAGGGAGATGTGCATGAGTGTTGTAATTCAAGAGGTATTAGTTTGTTAAGCGTAGTTGGAAAAGTGTATGGTAGAGTAATGATTAATAGGATCAAGGATAAAATAGAGTATGCAATCTTAGAAGTACAGGGTGGTTTTAGAAGAGGTAGGGGTTGTATGAATCATATTTTTTTACAGTAAGGCAGATATGCGAGAAATATTTAGCAAAAGGTAAGGAGGTGTATGTTGCGTTTATGGATCTGGAGAAAGCGTATGATAGAGTTGATAGGGCAGCAATGTGGAATGTGATGAGGTTATATGGAGTTGGTGGAAGGTTGTTGCAAGCAGTGAAAAGTTACTACAAAGGTAGTAAAGCATGTGTTAGGATAGGAAATGAAGTGAGTGATTGGTTTCCGGTGAGAGTGGGGCTGAGACAGGGATGTGTGATGTCGCCGTGGTTGTTTAACTTGTATGTTGATGGAGTGGTGAGAGAAGTGAATGCTCGAGTGCTTGGACGAGGATTAAAACTGGTAGACGAGAATGACCATGAATGGGAGGTAAATCAGTTGTTGTTTGCGGATGATACTGTACTTGTTGCAGGCACAGAATTAAAGCTTGGCCGATTAGTGACAGAATTTGGAAGAGTGTGTGAGAGAAGGAAGTTGAGAGTTAATGTGGGTAAGAGTAAGGTTATGAGATGTACGAGAAGGGAAGGTGGTGTAAGGTTGAATGTCATGTTGAATGGAGAGCTACTTGAGGAGGTGGATCAGTTTAAGTACTTGGGGTCTGTTGTTGCAGCAAATGGTGGAGTGGAAGCAGATGTACGTGAGAGAGTGAATGAAGGTTGCAAAGTGTTGGGGGCAGTTAAGGGAGTAGTAAAAAATAAAGGGTTGGGCATGAACGTTAAGAGAGTTCTATATGAGAAAGTGATTGTACTAACTGTGATGTATGGATCGGAGTTGTTGGGAATGAAAGTGATGGAGAGACAGAAATTGAATGTGTTTGAGATGAAGTGTCTAAGGAGTATGGCTGGTGTATCTCGAGTAGATAGGGTTAGGAACGAAGTGGTGAGAGTGAGAACGGGTGTAAGAAATGAGTTAGCAGCTAGAGTGGATATGAATGTGTTGAGGTGGTTTGGCCATGTTGAGAGAATGGAAAATGGCTGTCTGCTAAAGAAGGTGATGAATGCAAGAGTTGATGGGAGAAGTACAAGAGGAAGGCCAAGGTTTGGGTGGATGGATAGAGTGAAGGAAGCTCTGGGTGATAGGAGGATAGATGTGAGAGAGGCAAGAGAGCGTGCTAGAAATAGGAATGAATGGCGAGCGATTGTGACGCAGTTCCTGTAGGCCCTGCTGCTTCCTCCGATGCCTTAGATGACCGCGGAGGTAGCAGCAGTAGGGGATTCAGTGGTGGATAACGGGGAAGGGTGGGCTGTGGCACCCTAGCAGTACCAGCTGAACTCAGTTGAGTCCCTTGTTAGGCTGGGAGGAACGTAGAGAGTAGAGGTCCCCTTGTTTGTTTTTGTTTCATTTGTTGATGTCAGCTACCCCCCAAAATTGGGGGAAGTGCCTTGGTATGTATGTATGTATTAATATTAATGTACGCGACTCGTCAAAAATGACGGCTGAATATCTAGATAGATATGCACATATACACGCACACGCATCCACCTCTCACCAGGGTATGATAATTCTTCTCCCCCCCCCCCTAGCTAAATGACTGGGAGAGCTAAACGTGACATATATATATATATATATATATATATATATATATATATATATATACAGTATATATATATATATATATAAATATATATATATATATGCATACAAATATATATATATATATATATATATATTTATATATATATATTTATTTATTTGTATGTATATATACAGTATATATATATGTATATTTTTTTTATTTTTGTATATATATATTATATATATATATATATATATATTTGGATATATATATATATATATATATATATATATATACTGTATATATATATAAATATATAATAATATATATATATATATATATATATATATATATATATATATATATATATATAGAGCCAGATACTTGCTCTTTATTTCATAGAAGAGATTATTATTAATATTATTATTATTATTATTATTATTATCATTATTATTATTATTATTGTTATTATTATTATTATTACTAGCTAAACTACATCCCTTGTTGGAAAACCAGGATGCTGTAAGCCCAAGGATTCCACGGAGAAAAATAGCCCAGGGAGGAAGGGAAACAAAGAAATAAATAAACTACGAGAAAAGTAATGATCGAAAACAAAGTATCCTACAATGAGTAAGAAAGTTAAAACAGACATTTCATTTATAAACTAGAAGAGAGATTTCAGTCTGTCTCTTCAACAAAAATGTTCGCTGCAAGTTTGAACTGTTTTCAATTAGTGTAATGAAGTGATGGCGTATACCAGGTTTACCTTAGCAAATATGCAAACGTTCTTAGAGTATTTTCTACCAGTGAAATGCTGTGTTATGCATGCGATATTTGATGTCAGATCATAAAGGCTTAAAATATAAGTTGTATTTTACTAGAAAATGAAGTACGAAGTGTAATGCAAATAACTGGAATAATTACACTATAAGCGTCAAAAGCACCATGACAGATCTCTGGCCCCTGTCTTTGATACTTGAAGTGAATTGCGAAAAATTACAGCTCATTGAGAGAGAGAGAGAGAGAGAGAGAGAGAGAGAGAGAGAGAGAGAGAGAGAAATGTTGAATTGCCTGCAGTTCCCCCTTTGATAAAGCCGGCCATCAAACGAAGTGCAAACGAAAGTCTTTTGATGGTGATCAACAAGGAAGGTATTTTTTTCTTTTTATGTTCAATTCATTGTATACGAATTGGAAATGTGAGATACTGTAGAGGTTTTCTTCACGTTGTTGGTTTTTTTTTTTCGTAAAGAAGATATTTCAGTGTTTTAATAATATTGGAATGTTCCTGATGGAACTGTAATGTTACATTATAACTTCATTGAGGCTAATGATGTTTATTGATTGATTGATTAGGCAGTAACCTGTCTGGTGGTATATGTTAAAGAGAAAATGCATATACATATAGTTACACACATATATATGCATATATATATGTATATATATATATATATATATATGTATATATATATATATATATATATATGCATTATCATTACTAACTAAGCTATAATCCTGATTGGAAATCCAAGAGGCTATAAGTCCAAGGGCTCCAACAGGGAAAAATAACCTAGTGAGGAAAGGAACCAAGGAAATGAATAAACTACAAGAGAAGTAATAAACAATCAAAATAAAATATTTTAAGCACAGTAATAACATTAAATTATATCTTTGAATATAAGCTATGAAATATTCAAAAAAAGAAAAAAAAAGAAAAAAAAAGAGGAGGAAGAGAAATAACTACCTCAAGCAAGAGAACTCTAATCCAACACTAGAGAACAATGGTTTGATTTTGGAGTGTCCTTCTCCTAGAAGAGCAGCTTACCATAGCTAAAGAGTCTCTTCTGCCCTTACCAAGATTAAGGAATCACTGAACAATTACATTGCAGTAGTTAACCCCCTGAGGGAAGAAGAATTGTTTTGCAATCCCAAATATTGTCAGGGGTATCAGGACAGAGAAGAATGTTGAAAGAATAGGCCAGACTATTCGGTGTATGTGTAGGCAAAGACAAAGTGAGCCGTGACCAGAGGGAGGGATCGAATGTAGTTCTGTCTGGCCAGTCAAAGGACCCAATAAATCTCTAGTGGAAGTATCTCAATGGTTGCTGGTGTCCTGGCCAACCTACTACCAGTATATATTGTATTCTTTTAACTTTATATCTATTAAAAGAACACAGCAGCGTCATCTATATTCTAGGAAAGTAACTAAGATATTATAAGTTGAATCTAATCCCCATGCGGTCCCAGAAGTGTTATTATTTTTATTATTATAATTATTATTATTATTATTATTATTATTATTATTATTATTATTATTATTATTAACCTGAATTAAAACACCAAGCCGTGTCCCTCGATTAGGGGTATTAAAATCCACAATTATATGCGTTGTATATTTAAAATATGCAACGCTTATTATTATTATTATTATTATATTATTATTATTATTATTATTATTATTATTATTATTATTATTATTATTATTATTAGTGCGCTCCCTAATTTGCCATTATTGGCTTTAACCTCTGGTCTCAGGTAAAAAATTATTGTGATCATATAATTCCTGTATGAAGACCCAATTACTTATCACATGTTTCTATGGGAACAAAATTTTTAGGCAAACAAGAAGGAAGTTTGGTAATTAAAGTGTAATGCATAAATATTAGAATCAGTACGTGACAAAAGAGGGAAAAATTATATGGAAGATTTGATCACAATTTTGTGGGTTTTTTTTTTTTTTTTTTTGGTGGGGGGGGGTAACTTGTTCAATTTGACATGGGATGAATCAGAAGTTCAAAGGTTAGCCCTGTTCCTTTTATACTTATGAGGATCTCTCTCTCCTCTCTCTCTCTCTCTCATCTCTCTCTCTCTCTCTCTCTCTTTGCAGTATTTCCTCAGCGTCCATCATCCTCATCATCAGCATCATCATCTCCTCCTCCTCCTACGCCTATTGACGTAATAGGCCAGCATCTTTGAAGAAATATTTTATGGTCATCCATTTTGCCTTAACCTAGAAATCTAAAATGCTTAAAGGGGATTAATAAATATCACTAAACATTAGCATATCATCTTCAACGTAGCATAAATCGTCAGTATAAATGGAGATTATTCCTTTGCCTTTCAGGCTGTTGCAATGTTTAAAACACGTTGGCCAATAAAATTCAGAATGAATTGTTTTCCTGTTGCCACATCAGACTGTTCAGTCAATTGTTGTATTCAAGTTTTATCTGCATTTTCACTTTAGAGGATAAATCTAATTCTGTTTAAGTCGATCAGATACAAGAGTCTAATTCATCAAAGGGAAATTGGTGTTACGTCGACAGGAAATTTGCTAAAGCTCCATTGTCTCAGTCCTTGAGAGAGAGAGAGAGAGAGAGAGAGAGGGGAGAGAGAGAGAGAGAGAGAGAGAGAGAGAGAGAGCGCATTCTGGTAAGAATACATAGTAAGCGAAATCGAATAGAAATGGGGCAGCCCAATATGCTTTCTTAATTTTTTTTAGCCGATATCCATCTGAAATTATTCCATATGATTAATACTCCCAGATGTTATTGTCTCACCACTGAAAGTGAGTGCAAAAAAAAAAAAATGAAAAATAAAAAATGAAACCGGAACTTTATACCTCGCATTTTTGGCCTTTTACGGCCTCGCTGTAGGTTATTGCTAGACCATTTTCATCAGCCTTCTTTGTTTGATGAAATTAATAATGGTTTTGTAGCTTATGTAGCGCCTGCCTTTGATATGAGATTGTCTGCTATTTCATATTTTCTATTTTGCCTCAAGGTCTCATAGCTGAGTTTGGTAATTTGATAAATGGATTTCAATAACTTCTTGTGTTAAAGGTATTTAGAAATATACATGACGGTAAATAGATACTGTAATATCTTTATTCGTATTTGTTTTCATAAGAATGGGTATTTTCTTTCATGTTAATTTGGAGTATTACTTTCATTTTCTTTTTCTTCTTTCCTCTTTCGAGATATTTATCATTATACATTTTTGTAAATAAGTAGTATCTTTATTTGTCTCTCATTATAAAGATTGGTATTTTGTTTCATGTTAATTTTGGGCTCTCCTTTCAATTTCTATCTTCTGTCGGTAAACATCATAATGTAAGTGATGTACACATCTCATTAGTAAGCTGTTAAAAGTTGGAGTAACGTCAAGGAAAAAGGGACCTTTCTCATTTTTCTCATCCCTTTGTGTGTCTGTTGATCTAAGCCTCGAATAAGACACCAGGTCGACTTGAGAGAGAGAGAGAGAGAGAGAGAGAGAGAGAGAGAGAGAGAGAGAGTAGTCTCTTTCTCTTGTATTACTACTCTGGGCAATTAATTCTCCTTCAGTAGTTTTGATAAATTTAAAAACCAGATTTAGGAGATTTTGGTTCAATGTAAAATATAATTTAAAAAGACATTTTATGCTATAATTTTTGTTTTTTGACATATAATCATTTTCCTCACAGTGGATAAATCCAATAATGGAGGAAGTCAGTAGTTACTCGTACAATAACTCATTGATTGTGGCTAAATCCCTTGAACAGACAATTTCCATGTGCCTGGTATGTTAAATAATGCTATGCCCCAACATTCTTACAATCTCCCCTGTACCTCTATTTTATAACAAGGAATATTGGGTTCCTATCACCATTCATCTGAGTTTTTCCTTGACAAGAAATTACCTTACAAACCGTAGTTAGTCTGTCATTTACATAATTAGCAACCTATCTCATCACCGTCCTTGTAATCTCATCAATGCTTTGTATCTTTTTATTCTTTAATTTGTTAATTCTTTTTTCTTCCATGAACAATGATTTCAACAAGCTTTTTCGAATGCACTCTTTTTCCAATTTTGCATTATTCAACTCTACCTTCCACATTTAACAAATCTTCAGAATACTCCTTCAAATGGAATCTTAGCTAAATTCACTTCAGTCAGCAATTACTCTTTTCACTACTTTAATTTGGAAATCCAAAAATCTAATACACTTTTTCTTCAGTAATTTATATATGAAATGACTCGCTCTTATTCAGCTCTCTGTTCTCATTTATTGACTTTTGTTTTCTTCTTGATGACCATATTCATCTTGTTGTGTCACAAAGGTGAGGTAGCCTATTGGAAACGTCCCTCCCTGCCTGGAAGTCGGTTGAACGGGAGTTTGAGATTCGCTAAAGCTCGATATTTTCTATTAGTTTCTGCAAAGTCACCATCTTTGTGAACTAAGGATGGTGGATTTGATAGAGCCGATATTTTTACCTGTTTAGTCATCAATATTCATTGCCTGGGTCTCCCTGGTCCTAGTTTGAAGGAGAGGGGATGTTTACGTCCAGTCTCTTGGCCATTGTGTTGTTCCTTGCCTCTGGTATTCACGAGCGACCTTTGCATTTGAAATGATCATCTCTTCTGTCATGCACTTAAAGTAATGCATCTTTCATTATGCCCATTTTTTCGTCTCACCACTTAATGTTTCCACATTCACTCCGTACTACTCATTCCTACAGACACTTCCCTTATGGCACTAAAATGCCTTCCCTGTAGAGAGTACCACTTACAGTTATCATTACATGGGACATTCTAGAATAACGAATCGTTTATTTTCTGTCTTTGTATCTTGGCATGAAACTGTTGAACCTCTTCAAGTTTGCAATTCTCAAATTTTCTCTCCATGTAAAGATTATGCCTTTTGTCGAGCTATACAATCTAGACATATGACAAGTGGTAATATAATGATACCCTTAATTTAAATTTGCTTATTGTCCAATTTCTCTTCATAAAAAGCAGACATCGTCTCTCATATCCTTGTTAATGTCGATATTCTTCGACCTGACAAAGTAGAATATTTCAGCTTTTCACATTATGTGGAGAGACCCTTTCGATGAAGATAGCGAATCACGTCAATGGACATCATTCTTTTACGTCATGACAGCATGACGGTGACATAGTGCATTCCACTCCTCAGTCCCTCTGAGTCATCAAGAATTCATGGGAACATTTATCAGATGGGTTAAGGCTACATCTGTTCATTACTTATTGTATAGTATGACGTTGTTCTATTTTATTGTGGGCTGGGTGCGGGAATTCGTTTTATCTTTCGGGATTGTACTGAACTGCAGCGTTCCTCTAGTTTCTAGTAAACTCTTGAATGTGTGAATTTATCATTAAGGCCAATGGAATGATCATTTGCCAGGACAGTGAAATGAGTTTTTCTTATTGGTTATCGACGATGGTCGTTTTTTGGATAGTAAATCAATTGGCATAGAATGAATTACTTGTTTTTATCTGTGTTAAGACGAAGCAAATGATTACGATTTCATCGGTCTTTCTATCAAGAAAATTAGGTGGCTATAAGCCTCGGAGATCACATGACTCAAAGGTTTAAGGGTTTAAAGGTCGCTCATGAAGGGCAGATGTAACGGGCAGGACAGTATCAGCACCCAAACCCTCTCTCTATCAAGCTAGGACCAGGAACGACCAGGCAATAACTAGGAAGACATATAGGCTCCCCCAAACCCGCTATTCCTAGCTCGCAAGAATGGTGAGCTTGCGGACACTACAAGAAGTTCTCGAGCTTTAGCGGGTTTCGAATTCTCTTCCAGCAGATTGCCAGGAAGGGACGTTTCCAATAGGCTACCTCAATTATTGACGGATTTTCACCCCGGAATAAAAGGGTTGTACCTGATTTGTTGGGGGGGGGGGGTTGATGGTGCAAGACCACTAATAATATCATCCGACAGTAAAAAGGGTCTCGAAAACCTTTATTATTCAATAAAAACAGATTTCCTTTGACCGCAAAGAGAAAGGAAGGGACTGGAAACCTAATAAGGTTGCTGAGATCCTAAGCCATGATACAACTAAAGGGATGATGCATGTAAGTAGCTTATTTTTTTATATGAAATATAAAGGAGATTTTCTCTGAAAGAATCCGCTTCCGAATACGAGATTGACAATCTTTACAATACCCTCTTTATTTTGTTATCTCATCCTCTGCAGATTGGTCATCTTCTCAGGTAATGCGATGTGTTCTTGGTGTAGTCTTCTTGCATGTTTTGGAAAATATGAAAAGAATACTTGGACATATTTTAACGTCATATTATCTCTTCTTATATCTCTCTTACATAATATAGAGCAAGTTTCTGGCTATATATATATATATATATATATATATTATATATATATATATACATACATATATATATATGTATATATATATACTTATTTATATATATGTGTGTGTATGTATATATATATATATATATATATAGTGTGTGTGTGTGTGCGCGTGTGTGTGTATATGTATGCATATATATATATATATATATATATAAATATCTTTCCGATCAAGCCCAGATCTGTCTGTCCCTCTGGTAGGAGGGAGAGGGAGTAGTCATACCCTGGGGAGAGGGGGTTGCTTTTGTGTGCATGTGTAAATACTTAGCCGTCATTTTTTTTTTGCGTACAATTTGCCTTCAAGAGGAATTGTGACTCATTGTAGTTTGTGTTGATTTTTTAATAATGATTACATTGCATCTTTTAATATTCTTGATATTTTGTATCACTATTGTAAACATATTCATTGAGTTTTGCTTCAGTATTCTAAACATATTCATTGAGTTTTGCTTCAGTATTCTAAACATATTCATCGAGTTTTTACATCACTATTCTATACATATTCACTGAGTTTAGTGTCACTATTCTCAACACAATAATTGAATTTTGTATTGCTATTCTAAACGCATTCATTGAATTTTGTATCATGATTCTAAACTTATTCGGTGAGTTTTGTAACACTGTTCTAAACACTTATATCCGGCCATGCATAAATACACACCTATAGTCAAATACACACACACTGTACCTCCTCAAACGTTCATGGAATGCTTGCAACGTTAGGAAGGCTGCTTGCATCTTGAGAACGTTGATGTGCAGATGCCTTTCTTCTTCGGTTCACTCACCCGAGACGACAGGGTTTAAAAAACTGGATCCTTTGAACAATATTTTTGTCAATATCTGAACTTATATATAACCTAAAGCTTTTGTTTTTCACAGCTAAACGAGCATTTTCAAGGGAAAGGATATGTGTGCATATGTATGTGTGTGTGCGAGTGTGTGTATGTGTAAAATATGTATGTGTGTGAGTGTGTGTATGTGTAGAATTGAGGAGAAAATTTTCAGACGAGAAGGCCTGATGGGATTTCTAATTAAATTGTTCAGTAAATTGGTCCCAGTTTGATTTAGCGGCTGATCAGAGCTTCTATGGTATATCTAGGGGTAAATATTATTATTTAGTCTATCAAGCAAGTTATATAGTAGGATAGTTTGATTTAGAAAGTAAGATTTGCAACAGTAAACTTTGTAATGAAAGAACATTACGCGGTTAGACTTGTATAAATTGTGTACGAAATAAATAGTTGAGAATTTTAAAGGTCACTCAAGAGATGCGGACATAAGGTTTGGGAGGTTGTGCCCTAGAGAAAAAACTGGTTAGTGAATTCACAAATAGAATCGAAAGAAAGACTATATATATATATATATATATATATATATATGTAGGTAATATGAAGTCTTGAGTGATTAAATGTTTTCATAATGAAAGTGAAGCAATGTGTTAGAATACATGGACGAAGAGTGGCTGGTTAAGTGTAGAAGTGTGGTTAAGACAACAATGTCATGTAGAGTGAGATTACCGAGAAGGAAATATGACGTAAGTTGAAGGTGGAGTGGTTTATTTATAAAAGATGATGTTTGGAGAGTAATGAAGAGGAATTGCAGAAACTATTGGAAGTTTCAAACTCTCTCTCTCTCTCTCTCTCTCTCTCTCTCTCTCTCTCTCTCTCTCTCTCTATATATATATATATATATATATATATATATCCCTTAGTAAGAGGGTATGCCTTAACGTGGTTAAAGGGTTTGTGTATTACCATGATCAGAAAAGCTGTACTAGTCAAAGCCACCCGTACTAAGATGGTTTGCTGTGAGCGATCTGACGAAATTCTTCCGCCATCACCAAACCGCCCTGGTCAGCGTGGTGATAAAAACTGGCCAAACTCCAGACATGAATTGACATATCTGAGGTCTATATCCTGCAGTGGATTAGAAACAGTTGCATTTTTTGTTGTTGTACGGTGTATAGTGTATGTGTAATCGTGCATAGGCATTTTTGTTCGTGCTTATATGCGCATGAAAGCTTGTTTAATAAGTTTCCAACCATTTTTTATTAATGACCTTTAAATCCTCTGAATCCAGGTAAAAGCCAAGAAATCTGCATAGTTAATGAACGGGTTAAAGCATAATTTACAGTCCATCTGAAGCGATAAGGCGATGTAAACAATGTTAGAAAAGACAGACAAGTACTTACATCTAGCTGAGGTTACCTGTTCTTAAGGAAGTCGCAAGTACAACTCTCTCTCTCTCTCTCTCTCTCTCTCTCTCTCTCTCCTCTCTCTCTCTCTCTCTCTCTCTCTCTCTCTAAATAATCAGTAAGTTCTCATACGGCTATTTACTTGAAAATGCTATTGAAAATTTAATAAAGTCAAGCAAATATTTAAATATTTTTGGCACTGTGAACTCTATGAATGACAGTTGGACAAAGGAAATCTTGGCACACCTCGCTCTGATGAATTACGCCCTGTCACACCATTACTGTGAGGCGACTAACCAACAGATAGTATAGGGGAGAGATGGCAGAGGTGGTGGGCAGGGCTACATACAGGAACTCAGCGCAGTAAGGGTGTAACAAGGTGCATTTCATCAGAGAAAGAAGTGTCAGTAAGTCCTGTATCCAACTGTACCTTTCTAGGCATCGATATCATGCCGATAGATGGCACTAGCTCACATTGTGTCATCACGAAGTGCTTAACATACGGAGTTTCAAATTGGTGTTTGCAATGTGTAATATTATTCATCATTGAGAAACTTTCATTCTTGTATTTATGAGTAAAGATTGAATATTGGAAGTTTAACTACATATCAATAACAATCATAAATACTTATCAATGTTCTAGCAGTTAGTTGGAATAAGAATGAAGTAATAAATATAGTTATTGATAAAGGCCAGAAGTACAATAGTTTGTAATATACACAAGCTACATAGTAATTTGAACTTTACATGATCAGCTAAGCTTTACTAGTCAGGGCCACCCATTTTCGGTTGGCTTGGTGTGAGCGATCAAATAAAATTATCCCACCATCACCAATCCGGAGTTGGTCAGCGTGGTGATGAAAACTGGGGAAACCCCACACAAGAATAAGGAAATTTCTAAGGTCTTTGTCCTTTAGGGAACTAGAAACGGCTGCATTTGTTGTTATTATTTATAATTATCTGGCATCGTAACATCAGTGAACATTGATGTTCAATTTGGTCTTTGCGTGATTTTGTGCATTTACCGAAAATGCACAAAATAAAGGAAAGGAGTTCTTCAGTAACTTGAAATTGATGGTAAAATTCGTCAACGATGAAATCCCCCCACCCCCACCTACCCACCCACCCAATTAATGGTTAAAGGGAGATAGATGTACCGTTGGATCCCCCATTGGTTTCATGAAAGGTCACACGGAATCAAGTGAAATGTGGCACCAGCTCCATGAATTTAGTGGGAGATTCGTTTTAGGAGGTTTTTATAAAATGCTATAATTTTCTACGAGTTGGAACTTTAAATATTTCATACATCCTTAATCTTTATACTATTCGGAAGCCAAACGAATTGAGATAACTTTATTATTATTATTATTATTATTATTATTATTATTATTGTTGTTGCTATTATTATTTGCTAATCTACAACCCTAGTTGGAAAAGCAGGATGCTATAAGCCCAAGGGCTCCAACAGGGAAAATAGCCGAGTGAGGAAAGGAAACAAGAAATAATTAGATTTTTAAGAAGAGTAACAACATTAAAATAAATATATCCTATATAAACTATAAAAACTTTAACAAAACAAGAGTAAGAGAAATAAGATAGAAGATTTTGCTCGAGTGTACATACATTCATATTGTCAGTATATTTTATTTTTCCTATTTTAATTAATGCTTTCATTCTGGATTCAAACATTTTATTTCTTAGTTATTTAGTGTTTTCCTTAACCTACTTAATCCTCTGCCACCCACTGGATTCATAGACCCTCAATGAATTCACGCCGTATGTATCTTTCCTGTGCCATATCTCTGAGCTCAACACAATTCTCAGGTGCAACCTCTCTCCGGATTGTCACTAGCCACGTTTCTCTTGGTCTACCACATCCTCTCCTGCACAGCGGATTCCATTCAGGTACATCCTGGACAAAGTCATCTTCACTTCCTGAAAGTTGTTGGGAGTTTTAATTTTGATTCCTTCTCTTTTCATCTTAATCAGCTAATTCATGTTTTACTCCTTCACAATTCCAGACACTTCAACTTAACACTTTGTTTATATGAAGTGACTCGTCAGGGATATGTGTATATATGTATATATATATATATATATATATATATATATATATATATATATAATATATTTATATGTATATACATATACTGAATATATATATGATAAATTTCCTCGTGGCTAAATGGTATCGTCACTGTCATGCCAGCTTCGTGGACCAGGGTTCGATTCCCTGGCCGGCCAGAAGCTATTGTCTTTGAGTGATTTCGCCTTGAGACTCTGAACCTGAGGTCTGTAAGAGAGTCCAGACATTGAGGTATATATATATATATATATATATATATATATATATATATATATATATATATATATATATATATATAGCCTATATATATATATATATATATATATATATATATATATATATATATATATATAAATTACATAGATGTGTGTGTGTGATATCCTGACATTTGCTATTAATTATGTAGGGGACATGAGACATATTCCGTCTTGTTGTGAGTGATGCATTCTTAAGAATCCTAACCAACTCTCAAGACTTTCCTCCGGTTCCAAAGTTTTGCTAAGAGACGTGACTTTGGCTGATTGACCGCTCCGGGGAACCCGACTGGAAAGAACTGGAATTTGGATTATGACTAAACCAGAACTTTTACTTCTCTTAAAGTTAATTCATACGTTTTTACTTTTATTGCTGTGATGATTATTGTGTATGTTTTATGCAGGAAGAGGGAATTACAATTAGGTTTAATCTCCAATTATTTGCTGTAAATTATTATTATTATTATTATTATTATTATTATTAGTAGTAGTAGTAGTAGTAGTAGTAGTAGTAGTAGTAGTAGTAGTATAAGGTTTAATCTCCATTTATTAGTAGAAAATTATTATTATTATTATTATTATTATTATTGTCGAGTCGGTATTTAGTTTTCCCATTTTTAAGGGTGCTCATGAGTGGCCCACGCATTGCACAAGTCATTGCAATCTTCGCGTCCAAACCCCTTGTCCAACTGAACTGAACCAGATAGGGCCTATCAAGGGTTACTTATGACTAAGTAGATAGAATTGTAGATCTCACCTGGACTGAGAGGTTGTGGACACTAAAGAAAACTTTTGGGTTCGACCCGGGTCTGAACTCATGACCCACCGATTTCGGGGAGAGACGTTTTTAATTGGTAGAACTTACTAACTATAGAGACGTTGGTTTGGTACAAACAGTTCATTTATATGAATTACTAACTATAGACACGTTTTCTTGTTACAATGTCCATGTATATGAGTTAGTGAGGACAATACCCTTTCCGAGTGAGGATACCTTAACGAGGCCTTTGCCCTGCACTTGACTAGAAACGGCTGCATTTGTTGTTATTGTTGAGAACAGTAACTGGAAGATCAAAATGCTGCATTTCTAAATTATATAACTATCAATATAATTTTATGGGTTACGTCCTGTACCCTAAAGTTTACTATGATTACATCGATTATATTTTCTGTTACTTTCATGACCACGAGTTTTATATTCAAAAGTTTTTAATATTTTTATTTTGATAACAGAATATTTTAAAATATTCATTTGAGGTTCCTTAAAGTAGGTAAACCTTCTTGTAAGGTCAAAGGTCATTATTTTCAAGAAGTAACTACAGTTCAGAGGTCACGAGGCTGTAGTCGATTTGTCAGACGTTTGTTAACATTTAATTTTTTTCACATATATTTCAAGTACAAACCTTTGTTTACAAATGTATGAATATAGACTACTGTATACGGGCGCATGAACTCTATATCCAGTTTATTTTAACACTTTCCCACATTTGGTTACCAATATGCTAATACTCGTAAGTAGGAAATCTCGTAGGTTATTAACATATATATGAATATCATCATGATAAATAAACGCACACACCCTCACACACAGATATATATATATATATATATATATATATATATATATATATATATATATATATATATATATGTGTGTGTGTAAAAATACACACATAATCATTTCAGTTTCCACTATACCGTAATTATCCCTTTTCTCAATATTATTGATTTATAAAAAAGTAATTAAATGAATATGAAAACAACTTGTTCTTAAAGTTAAATACATATTTGATTTCAGATCCGCTAATTAAGTTCTGCATCTCTAAAGATTCTCATTACCTGAGGTACCATTTTCCCTTCAATCTAACTTCCACCATCCCTGATTACATGCGACACTCCTTAAGCTTTCTGATCCTTGAGGAGGAAAGTATTGCACCCGTCTCTCTCTCTCTCTCTCTCTCTCTCTCTCTCTCTCTCTCTCTCTCTCTCTCTCTCTCGTTTTGACATAGGGTCTGGTTTAAATCTTATCGTTTTGAAAAATGTAATGCCAGTGTTTTGAAATAACAAGAACAAGTTTATTTATTTTGGATATTCAAGGATAACTTTGAAAAATAATTTGTTATTTAACTAAGCGTCTCCTGATACTAATAAGTGCGTGTCTGGTATATCACATCACATTATTTCTGAAACCTTTATCAAACGATAACCAAACTGGTTCAAAGTTTTTTAAAGCAATAAAAAGCCTCGACTCCTGATAAAAGCCCAAACTTTAAAGGAAAAGCTCGTTTGGACGTGAAATTAACACAAAGCAAAGCCTTAATTGTCTTGGAAGTTTGTCATTTTCTATAAAGATTGTCACCTTTTATCCGACTACGATTAAAACTGGAAGACATACAAAGTATTATATGAGAAAAAATTTAATGATTTTATAAGGAAACCACAAATAACCAATGGAAGTTTTATAATACCTAAGAATACTTTCTATCCAACGCAATTATACTCTTTTTACTCCAAAATTAATACAACGAATCTGTACTAACAATCACGCAGCCAAGACTTAATTAGAAATCTCATATTAATGCTCTAGAGAAAATATCCTAATGTTTATATAAATATGAAATAGAGGATTATTGTTGATGAAACCCTGATTTGAATTGATCTTGATTTAGAATAATTTTCTTACAATTTAGATATTAGCGTATTTCTCAATCATTTCATAGGTTTGTTAGTGGAAGTGATTGTTTTTATAAGGGATTTTGTCTAGCCAAGTAATATCAGCCTCTTTTTCCTGTTCTTATTTTTACCGCTCAACTTTTCCATCATTTGCTCTATCCTCTTCAAAGAACTAAGTGGAGAAACGCTCTCTCTCTCTCTCTCTCTCTCTCTCTCTCTCTCTCTCTCTCTCTCTCTCTCTCTCTCTACTTAGGGCACTGAGTACTTCTTTCATTCACAGAAGAGATATGAGTTGCTTATTGTCGGGTAGAGAGAGAGAGAGAGAGAGAGAGAGAGAGAGAGAGAGAGAGAGAGAGAGAGAGAAATACGTACTAACGGGGAACATTATTTTCTTATTAGAAATGACTAATGTAAACAAACATATGTTTATGCAAATCTCCCACTAAGCTGATAATCTGTCTATCAACCAAGTAGAACAACGTCTGGTTTAGTAATTACTCGAATTTAAGACGAATTCTGACGACCGTAATAAATGCATTGTTTGTAGGGTGGGGTGGTTGATGGGAAAAGGGCGCTATTTCGGTGTGTGGAGGGGAAACCCAGAAGTAGCAATGTATTTCTTTAAATTTATATATATTTTTGGGCTCAAGCCATGTCGTCCTGATGGAAGTTCCTATAGGGTAGCTTCCTAGGGTATATTACAACTACGGCGATATTCCCAGAGAATTTACCTTAAGGTACCAGAATTCTAACTCCTGGAGCGAGTATCCCTCGTGAAAGGGATATCGCGACATATCAGAGGACGTATTCTAGACACGTCACATGGCAATCTACATCCTGGACAGAGATTTCGTCTCTTAGGAGGTGATTGACGAGATACGAATTCGGGAAAGAAAAAGGGGGAGCCGCTCCCAAGGCTTCCCTATCCCCCGATTCGTATGCGTGCCTGGCGCCATCTGTATTCCTTTTTGCGTAGCTTAACAACTCAGTGTTTTTTCCTGTTTTTCTCGCAAATCTTGGATTTATTCGGCAATTTCATGGCTTCTCCGTCTTCGTTGGCCTCTGATAAGTTGAGTATAGTGTCTGTTATGTATAAATGTAGGCTCTTGGTAAAATTTTGAGTGATTAATAGGATTAATCTTTGATACAAGAGCCGTAGCCTACCAGAGGTGTCCTGGACACTGTCGCTCGCTAGGTATAAATTAGTTAGTCAGAGCGACATTCCTGGTTGTTTTGCTTTAATAAATTTTAGCTATTTAGCTTTACATAGGATTTCCTTTCGTGCTTAGTATTATTTGGCGAAGTATTCGCCATTCTGGCCTACGCTAGGCCATGTAGCCTAGTCGTTTGGTCCTAGTACTTCATGCATGATTTTGGTTTTTCCGAGTGTAATTAAAATTTTATTGAAGCTTTAGGCTATATTTTATACATTTTAGACTGTGTGGAATATTTCCAAGATTGTATACGTGTGAGTTTCGGTGAATTAGGTAATCGATTCTCTTGGTGCCTAGGCTAATTGCTTATGGAGCCTTAGTATACTTTATCATACTCCCCGGTTGCTTTCTTTTCTTCGGAGAAGGTATGCAATCCCTTTCCCTCTGTTTAAGCCTTGGGCTTATCCCTAAGTGGTTTTTTCCGAATTTATTTTCGATAAAACTATACTAGGGTGTTACTGTACCTTCCTGTTCCTGTAGTTATGGTTCAAGAGGGACAGAACAACAGAGTTTTTAGTCTGAGTCTGTGTTGTCTGGCTTGGGGCAGAGTTCCCCTCGCTGACCTAACACATACAAAGGGAGCTTAGCTCCCTTAGGTCACTACCGAAGGTTTCTGTAGTTATGATTCCTTCTTTTGTGATCGACCAGACTAAGTCCTGTTGCTGTTCTCGGGGGAGGATAAGTTCTTCCCTTGGGAGTAGCAACGCCTTCCTTGCTTTGGTGCTCTGGAAGCTGGCAAGTATTGCTGGCCTTTCCCCTTAGATCTCCCTTAGGCTAAGATAAGTTTCTTGGCTGCGGGTGATCTGTCACTAAAGCAAGGTTGGCAGGACCCTCTTGTCCCTTCCCCCTCTATCTCCGTAATGGCCTAGCCATTACTGTACTGTACCTTGCCGGCCGGCAGAGCTGGCCGGCAGGGGTCTTACTGTACTGTACGTCGTTCTACTTCTGGACCTAGTATAGGTTGGGATGTGGAATTGACTCAGCCCATTGCCGGCCGGCAGAGCTGCTGGCCGGCAAGGGTCTTATGTTTTCGAGTGCTGCCCGGACCTCTCTTGGTCTCTCATCCATGCCTGCCGGCAGAGCCGGACGGCATTGGTCAAGGAAGCCTGAATTAGTTTCTCCCCTTCCTTATATGCACTCTTTCGGTTGCCGGGCTTGGGGGTTGTGTACACTCTTATCCCGGCATCCATTCTATTTTCTTCTAGTGCTGTACCTGTCCCGGCTGCCGGCCTATGAGGCCGGGCAGGTGTAGTCTTCTGGTTCTTTTGCTGCCGGCTGGCATCGGTCTTGTACCTTTGCCGGCCGGCTTATGTCAGTCCTTGTCTGCCGGTCACCAAGAGTGTGGCCGGCAGCTGGGTACTACCTTGTGTAGTTGCTGGCCGGCAGCCATTGCCGGCCAACACTGGCTGTTACCGGCCGGCAGTTGCTGCCGACCGGCACAGGCATTTGAACCAGAGTGCTGCCGCCCTATAGCTGTTAAGTAGTATACTTTAAAGCTAGTTGTGGTGTGTGCCGGCCGGCAAAGGCAGGCCGGCACACATCCTCCTATACTGTACTAGTATTCTTCTGTATAGCATATACAGTAAGAAGAAAACTATAGTAAAGGTTTAGGTACAGCACTGTATCTTCTAACACTATTGTGTTTTCTTGCACAGCCCTTTGCTGTTGCCCTCAGATAGGAAGCTGAGTTCTTCCCTGTCTATTATCCAGGATTTTAAAATCATTGCTTAGGTGTGAGCTCCACCTGTTTCCTCTGGAAACCTTGCATTGGTTACTCTAGAAGAGATAAACCATTTTGATTTTATTATCTGGAAGGCTGCAACAATGGGTTGTGAGGGAAACACAAGTGTGTGTCTTTCCTTTATGAATTGTTATGCTATACTATGCATATCCAGTGATACATAGTTCACTTGATACTCATGGAAATTTCTTCTCTTTACAGGAGGACCCTCCGAAGTGCGGAAATGTTTTCTGCAATGTCCGCAGCAAGAACCTCTGCGGACATGAGTGTTGTAGGAGACACGCAGCATGCGCTGTCTCCAAGGATGATCTCCAGTATTGGGACCCTTAGGTATGTACTGTATGCATTAACCTGATTACTGAGGCTTTTGATTCCCCTAGAACGGCGGAATCAAGGGATATAGCAAGGGAAAAGCTTCGTACTTGGGTAAGGGGCTTCAAGAAGAACACCTCTGGCCCTTATCTTCCAAGTGAGAAGATGAGGGCGTATCTTTTTCCCCAGGCATCAGCTGAGGCAGTGATTCCCCAGCCTCAAGAGGAGATCCCTCAAGATCAAGTCCAGGTGGACGTGGAAGTCGCAGTCGCGATGCAAGACATCCAGTTGGATGACAGGATGTCTGACCTGGACGAACGTTTGGAAGAAGACCTCCTGGCAGAAGGTCAGGATCAAGTTCAAACCCCGGATGTCGTAGAGGATGAGGTCGACGAGGTGTCGGCTACTCCGGTTCAGATGCCGGAGCCTATCCCCTCAACATCGGCTGGTCTCCCAGTAGAACTGGGACAGGCCCTCTCTTCGATTGTTGGAATGATCCAACAAATGCAGAAGGAGAATCAGGAGAAGGCGGCTGCAATGGAACTGCGTATGCAGTCCCTGGCAGAATCACATGGGCCCCAGAAAAGGCTCAATGTGAAAGACCTTCCCATATGCTCAGATGCTAACCCATGGAGGTATGCTGAGCACATGCCGATGACGACTGGAAAGATCGTCATCTCGGATAAGCTGGGTTCAGTTCCTCTAGAGGAGGTAGAATTCTGGCCCAGCAAGGCATCATATCCGGACTGCTATGTCCGGCTGAGAAAAGAACCAGCTTCAAGGGAGGAGACAGAGCCGAAGGAGGTCATTATTATGGACCACGCTAAGGCTCAAGCCCTACTTTCATCCTCGATGAAAGAGAGGGGCTTCTCTAACTCGAAGGTAGCTGCATTGAGCAAGAAGCTCCCTTCTTTTGTGTCCTCTCCTGATAGAGCCTTCCCCTTTTTACAAAAAGGGTTTGCGGCTGTCCTAAAGGCAGTCGAGGCCGGCAAGCCTTGCCCCTCCCTGGAGGAGTGTAAACCCTTGTCGCTGGCCCTGCCTATGGACCACAAAGACTGGAAGGATGTCCATCTGACATTCTCAGTGGGAAAGTTGGAGGCTGATATTGCCGGACGGCAATTCGGCGAGGACCTCCCCAAGCTGTCCGACTCTCTTTTACGAAGGGAGTTCGAGACAAAAGAAAGACTGGTTGCCTCAATGTCTCATCAGACTACTCTTGAGACGATGGCAAGTGACCCCAAGGTCCATGAAATGTTCATGGTAGTGGCTAAGTCTCACCTAGCCACAGTGACGAAGGACCTTTATGGCTTCGTCAAGGCAAGGAGAGCTTGCAGGGAGTTCGTGTTCACCGGGGCTTCGGTGAGACACGAGCCAAGGAAGTTAATCTCCTCCAACATTTGGGGCAAAGACCTTTTCCCTACCGATGTGGTCAAAGAGGTTGTTGATAAGGCCGCCGTGGAGAATAGAAACCTTTTCCAGAAGTGGGGCCTGGCTATCAAAAGAAAATCTTCCCCAGATGAGGGTCCTCAACCAAAGAGGAAGAATATGAGGACTAGGCTACCGTCTCGGCCAGCCAAGCCTTATAGACAGCAACAGCAACTGCAATTGCCATTGCCTCCAGTGCCCCAGATGGTGGCACAAACCCCGACTACTTTTCAGTGGGTACCCCAGGCTGTGCCAGGTCAGTCAACCACATTCACCCCAACGTTCGAAGGACAGTCTTCTTCCTTTCGTGCAAAACCTAGAGGAGCAGCCAGAGGCTCGTCTAGGCGCCCCTCAAGGGGAAGGGGATTCAGAGGTGGTCGTGGTCAGGGAGGCAAGACCTCAGGACGGCAGTCCAAGTGAAACGATACCGGTAGGAGGGAGACTGATGAAATTTTGGGATCGCTGGACCTTCGATCCCTGGGCCCAAAGCCTACTCAAGAATGGACTGGGCTGGAGCTGGTACAGCACTCCACCCCCGTGCCTTCGGTTTTTCCAACACTCCACCCCCGTTTTGGAGGAGTACGTTCAAGAACTGTTGGAGAAAAAGGTGATCCGAAAGGTGAAGTCCATCAAATTCCAAGGGAGGCTGTTTTGTGTTCCCAAGAAAGACTCGGAAAAACTCAGAGTCATTCTGGACTTGTCGCCACTCAACAAGTTCATAGTGAATTGCAAATTCAAGATGCTAACACTGCAACACATAAGGACCTTACTGCCCAAGAGGGCATACTCAGTCTCTATAGACTTGTCAGACGCCTATTGGCACATTCCAATCAGCCGTCGACTCTCCCCCTACCTAGGGTTCAGGCTACAACGGAGACTGTACGCCTTCAGAGCCATGCCATTCGGGCTAAACATAGCCCCAAGGATTTTCACGAAACTTGCGAGCTCAGCTCTCAAACAATTACGCCTAAAGGGAATTCAGGTAGTAGCCTACCTGGACGACTGGCTGGTGTGGGCAGCATCCGAGACCGAATGCTTGCAAGCTTCCAGTTAGGTGATCCAGTTCCTAGAGTACCTAGGCTTCAAGATCAACAGAAAAAAGTCTCGACTTTCTCCATCCCAAAAGTTCCAGTGGCTGGGAATCCACTGGGACCTTTTGTCACACAGTTTCTCCATCCCGACGAAGAAAAGGAAGGAGATAGCGGGCTCTGTCAAGAGACTCCTAGATTCCGAAAGGATATCAAGACGCGAACAGGAGAGGGTACTAGGCTCTCTCCAGTTTGCTTCAGTGACAGACCCAGTGCTAAGAGCACAGCTAAAGGATGCAACCGGAGTTTGGAGAAGGTATGCATCAAACGCGCGAAGAGACCTGAGAAGACCAGTGCCGCCTCGGCTACGTACTCTTCTCAGACCTTGGTCCCAAGCCAGCGTTGGAACTACAGATGAAGTTCGTGCCGCTACCACATCCAGTTCTGACCCAGCGAGTCCAGAAGTCGACTGTCTGCGCTTCATTACAGAAAACCCGGACCCTGCAGCTCATGATTTTCTCGCCCTTGCGGTGAGAAAGCGTTTCGGGATTTCGAAAGCCAGCATAGACTTCCTAGAGGAATATAAGTGCAAATCGACTAGAAGGCAATATGAGTCATCTTGGAGAAAATGGGTGGCCTTTGTAAAGGCAAAGAATCCGCAGGAGATCTCAACAGACTTCTGCTTATCTTTCTTCATCCACCTCCATGGCCAAGGGTTGGCAGCTAACACGATTTCAGTGTGTAAATCTGCTTTGATGAGACCCATTTTATTTGCCTTCCAGATCGACCTAGGTAACGAGATCTTTAATAAAGTTCCGAAAGCCTGCGCTAGGCTCAGACCTTCATTACCTCCAAAGCCCATCTCATGGTCTTTAGATAAAGTTCTTCATTTCGCCTCCCTGTTGAGCAATGAAGAATGTGCGTTAAAGGATTTGACGCAAAAAGTTATTTTCCTATTTGCACTCGCGTCCGGGGCCAGGGTTAGTGAGATCGTAGCCCTCTCGAGAGAGGCAGGTCGTGTTCAGTTCCTGGATGGGGGGGATCTGAACCTGTTTCCGGATCCTACGTTTCTCGCCAAGAATGAGTTATCCACCAACAGGTGGGGTCCCTGGAGAATCTGCCCTCTGAAAGAAGATGCATCTCTATGTCCAGTAGAATGCCTAAAGGTCTATCTTCGTAGAACTTCAGACTTCAAGGGTGGTCAACTATTCAGGGGAGAAACATCAGGCTCAAATTTATCTCTGAATCAACTCAGAGCAAAAATCACATATTTTATTCGCAGAGCGGATCCTGACAGTACACCCGCAGGTCACGATCCGAGGAAAGTTGCCTCATCCCTAAATTTCTTTAATTGTATGGATTTTGAACATCTCCGTTCATACACGGGCTGGAAGTCTTCCAGGGTGTTCTTTCGCCACTATGCGAAGCAAGTAGAGGAACTTAAGAGATCTGTGGTAGCAGTGGGTCGTGTAGTTAACCCTACTGTTTAACTCTGCGAGGAACAGTGGTCTTAATTGGGACGATTAAGTCCAGGGTGAGTGTGTAGGTACATAGTGTACTACAAACTAAATGAGGGCACCAAGTGCCCATATAGACTGTTCCTTCTTTCAAAGGTGAACCTAGCATAAGTTCAGACATGTGTGCCGAGCGTTTCTAACGCTAATGTGATTGATTTGTAATACAGACTTTTATGACTTGATACCTCGGTATCTTATTAAAGTGGTGTTTAATGGTTTTTCTTTCAGATAAACAAGTTCTGTTTACTATCATACTTATGCTTAAAGTTTTGGGTTATCCTCTTCTATATATATATATATATTTGTTGTTAACCTGTCTGTTTATTATCTGTCAATAAACTTGTTCTTGAGAACCTTGCGTCTCTTTCACCTGTGTCAATTTATTGGTATAATTGAGCATTTTAATTCTATGTATCTTATCTGGGATAATTCTGATAGAATTGTTCTGTTATGCAAGCTATGTTGCATTGGTTTATGTAGTCCCCTAATGGGAGGACTCCGTCCCATAAAGGGACGAGGGCGGTTTTATTAGTTTCTTCCTATGCGGATATAAACCTTTGTCCAATACAAGTATTGTGCGGATTACTGGTCAATATATATTGACGCAGTGGTTCTATACAAACTATGCTTTACTTAATATAGGGCGGGACCACTATATTAGCTTGCCTGGTATTCATACATAGATATATGTACTCTTCGAGACTTTCCAGAGTCTAGTAGGACTCTTCCCTGTAGGGGGCAGGAAGCTCTAACATAGTTTATAGTTAGTTGAAAAGATGTATAACGGTAACATCTTAGGTCTCTAGGTCTAGTCGACCGGGAAAAAATTACCTCCGGGGAGTACGGCACGTTCTGAGAATCCACAGATACAGTAATGCTCTGGTACACTTCCATCAGGACGACATGGCTTGAGCCCAAAAATGGATTTTGAGCGAAGCGAAAAATCTATTTTTGGGTGAGATAGCCGTGTCGTCCTGATGGACCCGCCCTTGCCTTTCTAAGAAAGGGCTGTAGGACCCCTCCCTACATACAGTATCTGTAGCACCTCGTGTACGCTACAAGGAATACAGATGGCGCCAGGATTGGCGCCAGGCACGCATACGAATCGGGGGATAGGGAAGCCTTGGGAGCGGCTCCCCCTTTTTCTTTCCCGAATTCGTATCTCGTCAATCACCTCCTACGAGACGAAATCTCTGTCCAGGATGTAGATTGCCATGTGACGTGTCTAGAATACGTCCTCTGATATGTCGCGATATCCCTTTCACGAGGGATACTCGCTCCAGGAGTTAGAATTCTGGTACCTTAAGGTAAATTCTCTGGGAATATCGCCGTAGTTGTAATATACCCTAGGAAGCTACCCTATAGGAACTTCCATCAGGACGACATGGCTATCTCACCCAAAAATAGATTTTTCGCTTCGCTCAAAATCCGTTATATATATATATATATATATATATATATATATATATATATATATATATGTGTGTGTGTGTGTGTGTGTGTGTATATATATATATATATATATATATATATATATATATATATATATATATATATATGTGTGTGTGTGTGTGTGTGTATGATAATATTGTCTATGATGAGTAATCATAGAATCTAGTGTTAATAGGATTTAAGAAAATTAGTGGAATGAAGTTTAGTATGTTTTTCAACCAAAAATTAATAAATTTCTATTATCAAATGTTCAAAGGACTTGATTGTATCTTGCATATTGAAAAACGCTCATAAACCAAACTATTGTTTTATAGTCTTCAACGTTGTCATAGCCTCTGTGCTATGGTCTTCCACTGTCTTTGCTTAAAGTTCTCTTGTATGAGGGTACACTCGGGCACATTATTATTATTATTATTATTATTATTATTATTATTATTATTATTATTACGTGCTAAGCTACAACCCTAGTTGAAAAAGTAGGAAGCTAAAAGCCAAAGGGCTCCAACAGGGAAAAATAACCCAGCGAAGAAATGAAACAAGGAAGTTTTAAACTATACAAATAAAATATTTCAGGAACAATGTGTTTTCGTATTTCCTTTCCTCACTGGGCTGGTTTCCGTGTTGGAGCCTTCAGCTTTTAGCATACTGCTTTTCCAAATAGGGTTTTTGCTTAGCTATTAATGAGAATAATAATTGAAGTAGCAGAATGTTCACGTCCAGAAATTTGATAGTTTAGGAAGAGCCTAGGACTGCGGCGTTATAACCATTGAATGACAATGGAATTGGGAATGCGCGGCTTGACGTCTTCTGTTATTAACTCACAGATGGAGTCGTGATTTGCTGCCTACAGAATAGGCGATGGACGATCACCTTCGACTGTTTGATAACTACATTTCTAGAGATGTGTTGTCATCATCAGTGATGTGCAACAGGTGGATATAATGTCTCTCTAGCAGAGTTAAGATGTTGAAGGGGAAATCGCGTTTCCGATTGTTGAGAAATGCAAAACTTTTGTGTCTTTTTTTTCTTTCTTTAAAAGCGCCAGTTATCGGAAGTATGAAATAATGTAATAATCTGGATAAATGCATATAGAGTATATATTCTTTCGTACCGAGAGAGATGCTGTCCACGATTTTTGGATGCCACTAAGATATTTTCTATTCTTTATATACGTAAAGTAACATGCCCAAATACCATGTACAGTTTATATATATATATATATATATATGTGTGTGTGTGTGTGTGTGTATATATATGTATATATATATATATATATATATATAAGGTTCGATTATATAATTGACTATTTACTTTTGATACATTATCTTTTTGCATGATCAGAATTTTCGATATCCTTCTTACCAAATATTGTAACAGTTACTTCAACACTATCCGTTTTATTGTAGATTGAAGCACGTGATTTTTTTTCTTTTATTTTAACGAAATGTCAATACAGGCTAGAACGTTTAAGAAGTGTTGGGGAAGATAGTGTGCTTTAATTGTGCCTTGATAAATAACTATCCTGGGGAATTTTACCAACTGGTAAATACTCCACTTATAATAATGGTAGCAAAAAAAAAAAAATATTTTTGCGTTTGTTTGAGATCTCAGTGGATAAAATGAGAAAGAGAATCTTCTGGTATAGTATGTTTAAACTGAACGATTAAAAAATTAGTGTAGTTATTGTCAACTTCCCTCAACGGTTAACAACCGAATTCCTATTCTTCAATGGCTGTTTTCCACTTGATAATATAGACGAGAGTCTGTAGCTATAATAAGCAGCTCTTCTAGAAGGACACTTCAAGATCAAACCATTGTTCTTTAGTCTTGGGTAGTGCCATAGTCTCTGTACTATGGTGATCCAGTCTTGTTTTAGAGATTTCTTGATTGAAGTTTTACTTAGGTACACTAATCTACCTGTTGACTAATTCCATTTCCTAACTCGTATATTTTCTCAGTTGGAGCCCTTGGGCTTATAGCATCCTGCTTTTCCAACTAGGGTTGTAGTTAAGTTAGTAATAACTGTATCTCTAAGTATCTTCCTCTTTCATCGCCTCCTAGAATTGAAGTCCTTTGTTAGATCCGGGAAAAGAAAGGAATGATTTGGAATAATTCCTGTAAATCCAATGACAGTATATTGACCTAAACACGAAATTAGACATCGGGAGGAAATGGGGGAAATACTTGATATGGAAGGGGATATATCCCCGTGAAAATGTACAGTACATCACCT
>NC_090746.1:69842572-69870072 GCF_036898095.1 Palaemon carinicauda | reverse complement strand
TGAAGATGAATATATGTTGGAATAATGCTGGAAAGATTTTGGTTTTAGCGGGTATATACTTTGATTTATTAATAGAAATTTGTAGATTGGATAATTCAACAATAATTGATTGAATCTTAACTCTCTCTCTCTCTCTCTCTCTCTCTCTCTCTCTCTCTCTCTCTCTGAAAAGTGTCAACTGACATTGGGTGAAATAGAATTAAAACTCAAAAGTCCGCATTAAGTAAACTCATTACTATGGATGACAGCTCGCTCTGAAAGTCAGGTATAACAAAACCTCGAACCCCAACTAAAAGCAACGCCTTTTCAAGGGATTTTTTCAACTCTATTTTCTCTGTCAGGGTTTCTCCGTTATTCTATTTTTTAGGGAAAATTGCCGCTGTACTCTTTTCCAGCGAAGGTTTCTATCTGATCCTTTACTAAAGGGATGTTTTCAACTGTGTGTTTAAAATGGGTATTAGGAAATGTAGGAAAGGTTTAAAGCTGATGGCAATGAAGTAGAAGAAAATAAAAACTATAACGGCCACTCGATAGAGCGCATAGCTTCGACTGTATCATGTTTTATATAAGAAAGGCAACTGAATCATGCACATTTTTTGGTAATATTTGCATGCAAATCGGATAGAAATTGACCATGATATAGCAAAAAGAGGTGTTTTTTTATCTTATTGATACTTTGACCTTGACCTTTGACACTATCACTCCCAAAATATAATGAAATTGTCCTTGGATCATGGGCAAATATCCCGCCATATTTCCTGAGATTCGGTTTGATAGTTTTTGAGTTAAATGAATCATAAACAAACAAATAAAACATAACCTCTGCAACAACGAAGTTGGCGAACGTAATAAATACACACATATCAAAATATAACCTTCAGGCGAAGGTAATAAGATGTCAAAACAAGAAAAGTTTGCGCTTAACAATCGTGAAGACAATGAAACTAATACCCAAAGCAAAAGATTATCCGTCAGGCAACAGCTAATGGGTAGAAATTACAATTTCAGAATGAACGGATAAAACATTTTTAACGTTATTCCCATTTTGGTAACTTCAACTCTTTTACTCCAGAATTTAAAACTTCTCATGTTTTTATTCTTCCTGCTTTACCTTCGTTCCTGCTTTTTGTTTTTTTCCTTGACGTTGGGGTTTTAATACTTAGACTTACAGCCCACAAGAGGAGGCTCATAAAGGAAGTTAAATAAGTTAAAACCCCCCAAAAGTTCAGTAAATTTGTTCTATGTAAAAGCAGTAACTTTTTTCTATCCTGCACATTCCAAATGAGTTGGAACAATGCTTGAAAAACGCTTATTATTATTATTATTATTATTATTATTATTATTATTATTATTATTATTATTATTATTATTATTGTTGTTGTTGTTGTTGTTGTTGTTGTTGTTGTTGCCATCATCACCATCATCATTAGCAGCTAAGCTACAACCCTAGTTGGAAAAGCCCGTGCTATAAGCCCAAGGACTCCTATTTTCACAAATCTTTCCCCTTAGCCACATTGTTTCTGTTCGTAATTGTAGATATCAAATGTTACTGTTTTTTAATGAATATTGATATGGGTTATAGTGGATTTCTTGAAACTGTATATTCAATCTATAACTTTAGCTAATGATAAACATAATGAGGATATTGTTTTGTAGAATTTGGTAATAACCTGTAATCGCATTACGAATTTTATTTACTTGAAACAGACGTCAGTATTTAGCTACCCTATATCATAATGGATATTCTGTGTGAAAAGTCTTCTAGCTATAATTATTCTGTGCTATTTCTCTGTATTTTTAGAGAAAGTATCGTCCACCTTATACAATATATGCCATGGTGATTTATTTAGATTATGATAATAATAATAATAATAATAATAATAATAATAATGATGATGATGATGATGATGATGATGATGATGATAATGATAATTAATAATAATTTATAATAGTAATAATATTTGATGATAATATTAATAATAATAATAATAATATTAATAATAATAATAATTATTAATGATAATAATAATATTAATATTAATAAATATAACAATAATAATGATGATAATAATAACAATAATAACCTAACAACTATTATCATTATCATCCTTATTATGTCATTATTTACATAATCATCTATTGTATATTCGTACTTAAGGGATATTTTCATACATTTTATGCGAGGAACAGATTTTTCAAATTGATATGATGCAAATTGAAGGAATGTCTTAGAATTTTGTACTAAGAGTTTATGAAACTGTTTGAGAGTAATAGAATCGTCTGTGTTTAAAGTTTACAAAGTGAAAATTTTTCATCCCGAATGAAGTTATATCTTTTAAAGATTTGCCTTTTTGTGAGTACTGGGTCCTGTTTTTTTTTTTTTTTTTTTTTTTTTTTTTCTAAGTGGATGGGTCAAGTAGAGTTTTTAGAGATTAATATATTTCAATTTGTTTTGGGGTTACAAGTGTCAAATATCTATATTTATTTTCTTTTTTATATACTTAGTTCACCAAACTTTCAACTGGGCTCCACTAGGCACTGAAAGAGTTGGAAGACCCAGGCCTACATAGCAGAGGACTATGAAGCGTGAAGTAGAGGATAAATAGAGAGCTATTGATTCAAAAGCTCAAGATAGAGACAACTGGTAAAATCTAACCGAGGCCCTTTGCGTCAATAGGCGCAGGAGATGATGATGATTATATACTTGGTGTAACTAGTAGAATTGACCATCGCACAAATGACCAAGGATTAACAATTGAACATAGCCATTTGTGAAGGATTAAATAATAAGGATGTGTGATCAACATCATTACTACTACTACTACTACTACTACTACTACTACTACTACTACTACTACTACTACTACTACTACTTTTTAGCCAAGCTGCAACCCTGGTTTGAAAAGTAGAATTATATATGCCAAAGGGCTCCAACAAAGTGAAGAAAGGGAAGATAGGAATAGCAAATAAACTCTATATAAGAAGCAATTAATAAAAAGAATAATTTAAGATCAGTAACAGTGGAGAAATAATCCGCGATCGGACATATATAAAGTATAAAACGTGATTTATGTCAACCTGTTTATAGAAAAAAAGGACAAAAAGATCGAACTTTTGAGTTCGTGATTCAAGCGCCTTTTGATATTCTGTTATGGTTTTTCAATATAATCTGTTTTTACATTGCACATTTTTATGTACTTTTTTGGTCTATATGACATTGTCTTTATGAAGTAGATTTGTATATCCTTCATGTTAACGTATCAAAACTAATATAAGTGGCTTCTCACCCATTCCAAGCCAAATTGTCCGGCCCTTTGGCTTTTAATGACTTATAATTGTTTATCTCAAGTTTCATTATTTCAGCTCTCAAATTCATTTTGGTCTATAAAAAGAAGTATTTGTATATTAACTGCTTTTTTTCCTTGGAAATATGCCATGTATGACATATATTTTGGATATAAATTACTTTTGTGTTTTTGAAATCTGAACCTAAACACGTTTGTAAATGATTGAGTTCTATGTTAACTCCGTGATTGATTGAAGAGTTTTACGAAGAAGTGGCATCTTCAGTTTCCGTCTAAAGATTATTTTTCCGTTTACTAAAAGGACAAATTAGAATATTTCTTCGAGAAAATTTTTTATTTTTTTTATTTAAGACTGAAGTTTGATATTTCTGTCTCGTTCTATTCCTTGGTTTTGTTGTAATGAGTTTCGTAATTGTTTTGGGATAGGCCATGAAATTGAAACTTCTGCGAAGGAGAGAGAGAGAGAGAGAGAGAGAGAGAGAGAGAGAGAGAGAGAGAGAGAGAGAGAGAGAGAGAGAGAGAGAACAACAACAATAACAATGTGAAGAAAACTTTTTTTCGATTTATTAATAACAATTTTTTATTTATGATAATTTGGTTACCATCTTTTTATTAGTTAAAAAAGAAAAAAAAAACCTCACATTGGTTTAAGTTCGTCATTGGTCATTTGTTCTCCTTTATTATTATATAATGCAAAGTTTTTATTTCCATTGCAAAGTAATAGTACATATATTTGGAAAACAACTGATTTTCTATATGGTTTCTTAAATTGTTTGCAATAACAAGGTATTGTATTGAAAGCGAAATTAGTAGTTTGGTTAAAATAAACATAGTTGCGTGGTAAACTGTATTCAGTGTCACTGCCGCTATATTGACTTGCCGGTGGGAAGTCTGATGAATAATGTCGATTATAGTTATGTTGTTTACTTAATTCGTGTAACAAATTTTCTCTTGGGAAAGAATAGGGGTTCCTCAGCATGACAGGAACTATATATATATATATATATATATATATATATATATATATATATATATATATATATATATATATATATATATATTTGGGCTCAAGCCATGTCGTCCTGATGGAAGTTCCTATAGGGTAGCTTCCTAGGGTATATTACAACTACGGCGATATTCCCAGAGAATTTACCTTAAGGTACCAGAATTCTAACTCCTGGAGCGAATATCCCTCGTGAAAGGGATATCGCGACATATCAGAGGACGTATTCTTGACACGCCACATGGCAATCTGCACCCCGAACAGAGATTACGTATCGTAGGGGTCAATTGGCAAGAAACGAAATCGGGAAAGAAAAAGGGGGAGCCGCTCCCAAGACTCCCTATCTCCCGTTTCGTAAGCGTGCCTGGCGCCAATCCTGGCGCCATCTGTATTCCTTTTTACGTAGCTTAACAACTCGGTGTTTTTTCCTGTGTTTCTCGCAAATCTTGGATTTATTCTACTTTTCATGGCTTCTCCAACTTCGTCGGCCTCTGATAAGTAGAGTACCATGTCTTTTATGTATAAATGTAGGCTCTTGGTAATTTTTTAAGTGATTAATAGGTTTAATCTTGGTTACAAGAGCCGTAGCCTTCCGGAGGCGTCATGGACGCTGTCGCTCGCTAGGTATAAGTTTAGTTAGCCAGAGCGACATTCCCGGTTGTTTTGCTTTAATAAATTTTAGCTATTTAGAGTTACATAGGATTTCCTTTCGTGCTTTAGTATTATTTTGGCGAAGTATTCACCAATTCTGGCCTACGCTAGGCCATGTAGGCTAGCCTAGTCGTTTGGTCCTAGTACTTTATGCATGATTTTGGTTTTTCCGAGTGTATTAAAATTTTATTGAAGCTTTAGGCTGTTTTTTATACATTTAAGATTATGTTGAATATTTCCAAGATAGTATACGAGTGAGTTTCGGTGATTTAGGTAATCGATTCTCTTGGTGCCTAGGCTAAGTTGCTTATGGAGCCTTAGTATACTTTCTCATACTCCCCGGTTGCTTTCTTTTCTTCGGAGAAGGTATGCAATCCCTTTCCCTCTGTTTAAGCCTTGGGCTTATCCCTAAGTGGTTTATCTGAATTAATTTTCGATAAAACTATACTGGGGTGTTACTGTACCTTCCTGTTCCAGTAAGTCTGGTTTCAAAGAGGGACAGAACAACAGAGTTTTTAGTCTGAGTCTGTGTTTGTCTGGCTTGGGGTAGAGTTCCCTCGCTGGCCTGGCACAGACATAGGAGGCATAGCCTCCTTAGGTCACTACCGAAGGTTTCTGTACCAGATGATTCCTTTTTTTGTGATCTACCAGACTAGTCCTTGTTGCTGTTCTCGGGGGAGGATAAGATTCTTTCCCTGGGAGTAGCAACACCTTCCTTGCTTTGGTTCTCTGGGAGCTGGCAAGTATTGCTGGCCTCCCTCCTTGGATCTCCCTTAGGCTAAGATGAGTTTCTTGGCTGCGGGTGATCCTTCACTAAAGCAAGGTTGGTAGGACCCTCTTTTGTCCCTTCCCCCTCTATCTCCGTAATGGCCTAGCCATTACAGTACTGTACGTCATTCTACATCTGGACCTAGAATAGGTTAGGATGTGGAATTGACTCAGTCCCTTGCCGACCGGCAGGGCTGCCGGCTGGCAAGGGTCTTCTGCTTTGAGTGCTGCCCGGACCTCCCTTGGTCCCTCATCCATGCCTGCCTGTAGAGCCAGACGGCATTGGTCAGGAAGCCTGAATTAGATTCTCCCCTTCCTTATATGCACTCTTTCGGATTGCCGGGCTTGGAGGTAGTGTACACTCTTATCCCGGCATCCATTCTGTTTTTCTTCTAGTGCTGTACCCGACCCGGCTGCCGGCCTATGAGGCCGGCAGCTGGGCAGTCGTAGTCCTCTGATTCTTTTGCTGCCGGCTGGCATAGGTCGTGTACCTTTGCCGGCCGGCTAATGTCAGCCCTTGTCTGCCGGTCGCCAAGAGTGTGGCCGGCAGCCGGGTACTACCTTGTGTAGTTGCCGGCCGGCAGTCATTGCCGGCCGACATTGGCTGTTGCCGGCCGGCAGTTACTGCCGGCCGGCACATGCATTTGAACCAGCGTTCTGCCGCCTTATAGCTGTTAAGTAGTATACTTTAAAGCTAGTTATGGTGTGTGCCGGCCGGCACATAACCTCCTATACTGTACCAGTATTCTTCAGTATAACATATACTGTAAGAAGAAAACTATAGTATAAGTTTTGGAACAGCACTGTGTGTTCTAACACTTTTGTGTTTTCTTGCGCGGCCCTTTGCTGTTGCCCTACAGATAAGAAAGTGAGTTCTTTCTTGTCTATTATCCAGGATTTTAAAATCATTGCTTAGGTGTGAGCTCCACCTGTTTCCTCTGGAAACTTTGCATTGGTTATTCTAGAGAGATTAACCATTCGATTTTATTATCTGGAAGGCTGCAGCAATTGGTTGTGAAGGAAACACAAGTGTGTGTCTTTCCTTTCTGAATTGTTATGCTATACTATGCATATCCAGTGATACATAGTTCACTTGATACTCATGGAAATTTCTTCTCTTTACAGAAGGACCCTCCGAAGTGCGGAAGTGTCTTCTGCAACGTCCGCAGCAAGAGCCTCTGCGGACATGAGTTTGGTAGGAGACACGCAGCATGCGCTGTCTCCAAGGGTGATCTCCGGTATTGGGACCCTCAGGTATGTACTGTGTGCACTAACCTAATTACTGAGGCCTTTGATTCCCCTAGGATGGCGGAATCAAGGGATATAGCAAGGGAGAAGCTTCGTACCTGGGTAAGGGGCTTCTAGAAGAACACCCTTGGACCTTATCTTCCAAGTGAGAAGATGAGGGTGTATCTTTTCCCTAAGGCATCAGCTGATGCAGTGATTCCCCAGCCTCAAGAGGAGATCCCCCAAGTTCAGATCCAGGTGGATCCTGAAGTCGCGGTCGCTATGCAAGACATCCAGTTTGATGACAGGATGTCTGACGTGGACGAGCGTCTGGAGGAAGACCTCCTGGCAGAAGCCCAGGGTGAAGTTCAAGCTCCAGACGTTGTAGAGGAAGAGGTCGACGAGGTGTCGGCTACTCCGGTTCAGATCCCGGAGCCTATTCCCTCAAAATCGGCCGGTCTCCCAGTAGAGCTGGGACAGGCTCTCTCCTCCATTGTTGGAATGATCCAACAAATGCAGAGGGAGAATCAGGAGAAGGCGGCTGCAATGGAACTGCAGATGCAGAGCCTTGCAGAATCACAAGGGCCCCAGAAAAGGCTCAATGTGAAAGACCTTCCCTTGTGCTCAGATGCTAAACCATGGAGGTATGCTGAGCACATGCCGATGACGACTGGAAAGATCGTTATCTCGGATAAGTTGGGCTCAGTTCCCCTAGAGGAGGTGGAATTCTGGCCCAGCAAGGCATCATATCCGGACTGTTATGGCCGGCTGAGGAAGGAACCAGCTTCAAAGGAGGAGACAGAGCCGAAGGAGGTCATAGTGATGGACCATACTAAGGCTCAAGCTCTGCTTTCATCCTCATTGAAAGAGAGGGGCTTCTCTAACTCAAAGGTAGCTGCATTGAGCAAGAAGCTCCCTTCCTTTGTGTCCTCTCCTGCTAGAGCCTTCCCCTTTTTACAGAAAGGGTTTGCTGCTGTACTAAAAGCAGTCGAGGCCGGCAAGCCTTGCCCCTCCCTGGAGGAGTGTAAACCCTTGTCGCTGGCCCTGCCTATGGACCACAAAGACTGGAAGGACGTCCATCTTACGTTCTCAGTTGGGAAGTTGGAGGCTGATATCGCCGGACGTCAGTTCGGCGAGGACCTCCCTAAGCTGTCTGACTTTCTCTTGCAGAGAGAGTTCGAGACAAAAGAAAGACTGGCTGCCTCAATGTCTCTTCAGACTACTCTTGAGACGATGGCAAGTGACCCCAAGGTCCATGAAATATTCATGGTGGTGGCCAAGACTCATCTGGCCACAGTGACGAAGGACCTTTATGGCTTCGTCAAGGCGAGGAGAGCTTGTAGGGAGTTCGTGTTCACCTCGGCTACGGTGAGGCACGAGCCAAGGAAACTATTCTCCTCCAACATTTGGGGCAAAGACCTTTTCCCTACCGATTCGGTCAAAGAAGTAGTTGATAAGGCCGCCTTGGAGAATAGAAACCTTCTCCAGAAGTGGGGCCTGGCTATCAAAAGAAAGTCTTCCCCGGATGAGGGTCCTCAACCAAAGAGGAAGACTATGAGGACTAGGCTACCGTCTCGGCCAGCCAAGCCTTTTAGACAGCAACAGCAACTGCAATTGCCATTGCCTCCAGTGCCCCAAATCGTGGCACAAACCCCGACCACTTTTCAGTGGGTACCCCAGGCCGTGTCGACACAGTCCACGGCATTCACCCCATCGTTCGAAGGGCAGTCTACTTCCTTTCGAGCAAAGCCTAGAGGAGCAGCCAGAGGCTCGTCTAGGCGCCCCTCAAGGGGAAGGGGATTCAGGGGTGGTCGTGGTCAGGGAGGCAAGACCTCAGGACGGCAGTCCAAGTGGGATGATACCGGTAGGAGGGAGACTTCTGAAACTTCGGGATCGGTGGACCTTCGATCCCTGGGCCCACAGCCTACTCAAGAATGGACTGGGCTGGAGCTGGTACAGCACTCAACCCCCGTGCCTTCGGTTTTTCCAACACTCCACCCCCGTTCTGGAGGAGTACGTTCAAGAACTGTTGGAGAAAATGTGATCCGAAAAGTGAAGTCCATCAAATTCCAAGGGAGGCTGTTTTGTGTTCCCAAGAAAGACTCGGAAAAGCTCAGAGTCATTCTGGACTTGTCGCCACTCAACAAGTTCATAGTGAATTGCAAATTCAAGATGCTAACACTGCAACACATAAGGACCTTACTGCCCAAGAGGGCATGTTCCGTCTCTATAGACTTGTCAGACGCCTATTGGCACATTCCAATCAACCGTCGACTCTCCCCCTACCTAGGGTTCAGGCTACAACGAAGACTATACGCCTTCAGAGCCATGCCATTCGGAGCTAAACATAGCCCCAAGGATTTTTACGAAGCTTGCGAGCGTAGCTCTCAAACAATTACGCCTAAAGGGAATTCAGGTAGTAGCCTACCTGGACGACTGGTTGGTGTGGGCAGCATCCGAGACAGAATGCTTGCAAGCTTCCAGTCAAGTGATCCAGTTCCTAGAGTACCTAGGTTTCAAGATCAACAGAAAAAAGTCTCGACTTTCTCCATCTCAAAAGTTCCAGTGGCTGGGAATCCACTGGGGCCTTTTGTCACACCGTTTCTCCATCCCGGCGAAGAAAAGGAAGGAGATAGCGGGTTCTGTCAAGAGACTTCTAGATTCCGAAAGGATATCAAGACGCGAACAGGAGAGGGTACTGGGCTCTCTCCAGTTTGCTTCGGTGACAGACCCAGTGCTAAGAGCACAGCTAAAGGATGCAACCGGAGTTTGGAGAAGTTATGCATCAAACGCGCGAAGAGATCTGAGAAGACCAGTTCCGCTTCGGCTACGTACTCTTCTCAGGCCTTGGTCCCAAGCCAGACATCTAAAGAAGTCGGTTCTTCTTCAGCCACCTCCCCCGTCGGTGACGATTCACTCAGACGCCTCGTAGGAGGGATGGGGAGGTCACTCTCATCGGAAAAAAGTCCAGGGGACTTGGTCCAAGCTATTCAAGACCTTTCACATAAACTTTCTAGAAGCTATGGCAGTGCTCCTTACCTTAAAGAAAGTTTCCCCGCGTCACTCAACCCACATAAGGTTGGTGATGGACAGCGAGGTAGTTGTGAGATGCTTGAATCGACAAGGATCGAGGTCACCACCTCTCAACCTGGTGATGTTGGCCATCTTCCGATTGGCGGAAAAGAAGAAGTGGTACCTGTCGGCAGTTCACCTTCAAGGAGTCCGCAATGTGACAGCGGACGCTCTATCCAGGTTCACACCGATAGAGTCGGAATGGTCCTTAGACGCAGGATCATTCTCCTTCATTCTGAATCAAGTCCCAGAACTGCAGATAGACCTCTTTGCGACGAAAGACAACAAGAAGTTGCCCCTGTACGTGTCCCCGTACGAGGACCCCTTAGTGGAAGCAGTGGACGCGATGTCCCTCAACTGGAACAGATGGTCCAGGATTTATCTGTTCCCTCCTCACAACCTTCTGTTGAGGGTCCTCAACAAACTGAGATCCTTCAAGGGGGTAGCGGCAATAGTGGCCCACAAGTGGCCGAACAGCGTGTGGTTCCCCCTGGCATTGGAACTACAGCTGAAGTTTGTACCGCTACCAGATCCAGTTCTGACCCAGGGAGTCCAGAAGTCGACTGTCTGCGCTTCATTACAGAAAACCCGGACCCTGCAGCTCATGATTTTCTCTCCCTAGCGGTGAGAAAGCGTTTCGGGATTTCGAAAGCCAGCATAGACTTCCTAGAGGAAAATAAGTGCAAATCTGTTAGAAGGCAATAAGTTCTGAAAGCCTACGCTAGGCTCAGACCTTCAGCACCTCCAAAGCCCATTTCATGGTCTTTAGACAAAGTTCTTCATTTCGCTTTTCTGTGGAGCAATGAGGAGGGTGCGTTAATGGATTTGACCCAAAAAGTTATTTTCCTATTTCCACTCGTGTCCGGGGCCAGGGTTAGTGAGATTATAGCCCTCTCGAGAGAGGAAGGTCGTGTTCAGTTCCCGGATGGGGGAGAACTGAACCTGTTTCCGGATCCTTTGTTTCTCACCAAGAATGAGTTACCCAACAACAGGTGGGGTCCCTGGAGAATCTGCCCTCTGAAAGGAGATGCATCTCTATGTCCAGTAGAATGCCTAAAGGTCTATCTTCATAGAACTTCAGACTTCTAGGGTGGTCAACTATTCAGGGGAGAAACATCAGGCTCAAATTTATCACTGAATCAATTCAGGGCGAAAATCGCATATTTTATTCGCAGAGCGGATCCTGACAGTACACCCGCAGGTCACGATCCGAGGAGAGTTGCTTCATCCTTAAATTTCCTTAATTTTATGGATTTTGAACATCTCCGTTCATACACTGGCTGGAAGTCTTCCAGAGTGTTCTTTCGCCACTATGCGAAGCAAGTGGAGCAACTAAAGAGTTCTGTGGTAGCAGTGGGTTGCGTCGTTAACCCTGCTGTTTAACTCTGCGAGGAACAGTGGTTTTAATTGGGACAATTAGTTCCAGGGTGAGTCTGTAGTTACATTCTGTGCTACAAACTAAGTGAGGGCACTGAGGTGCCCACGTTGACTGTTCCACTTCCAAAGGTGAACCTAGCATAAGTGCAGACATGTGTGCCGAGCGTTTCTAACGCTAATGTAACTGATTAGTAATACAGACTTTTCTGACCTTCATACCTCGGTATGTTAAAAGTGGCACTAATGTTTTTCTTTCAGATAAACAAGTTTCTGTTTACTATCAGACTTATACTTAAAGTTTTGGTTATCCTCTTCTTATATATATATATATATATATATATATATATAGAATTGTTGTTAACCTGTCCGTTTATTGTCTATCAATAAACTTGTTCTTGAGAACCTTGCGTCTCCTTCACCTGTGTCAATTTATTGATATAATTGAGCATTCATTCTATGTATATTTATCTGGGATAATTCTAATAGATTGTTCATGTATGCAAGCTATGTTGCATTGGTTTATGCTTTCCCTTATCGGGAGGACTCCATCCCAGAAGGGGACGTTGGCGGTTTTACATGTTTCCTCCTATGCGGGTATAAACCTTTGTCCAATACAAGTATTGTGCGGAGAACTGGTCGATATTTCATATTGACGCAGTGGTTCTTTACAAACTATGCTTTACTTAATATAGAGGTGAGACCACTATATTAGCTTGCCTGGTATTCATACATAGGTATATGTACTCTTCGAGACTTTTCCAGAGTCTAGTAGGACTCTTCCCTCTAGGGGGCAGGAAGCTCTAACATGGTTTATAGTTAGTTGAAAAGATGTATAACGGTAACATCTTAGGTCTCTAGGTCTAGTCGACCGGGAAAAATTACCTCCGGGGAGTACGGCACGTTCTGAGAATCCACAGATACAGTAATGCTTTGGTATACTTCCATCAGGACGACATGGCTTGAGCCCAAAAAACGGATTTTGAGCAAAGCGAAAAATCTATTTTTGGGTGAGATGGCCATGTCGTCCTGATGGACCCGCCCTTCCCTTTCTAAGAAAGGGCTGTAGGACCCCTCCCTACATACAGTATCTGTAGCACCTCGTGTACGCTACAAGGAATACAGATGGCGCCAGGATTGGCGCCAGGCACGCTCACGAAACGGGAGATAGGGAGCCTTGGGAGCGGCTCCCCCTTTTTCTTTCCCGATTTCGTTTCTTGCCAATTGACCCCTGCGATACGTAATCTCTGTTCGGGGTGCAGATTGCTATGTGGCGTGTCTAGAATATGTCCTCTGATATGTCGCGATATCCCTTTCACGAGGGATATTCGCTCCAGGAGTTAGAATTCTGGTACCTTAAGGTAAATTCTCTGGGAATATCGCCGTAGTTGTAATATACCCTAGGAAGCTACCCTATAGGAACTTCCATCAGGACGACATGGCCATCTCACCCAAAAATAGATTTTTCGCTTCGCTCAAAATCCGTTGTATATAAATATATATATATATATATATATATATATATATAAATATATATATATATATATATATATATATATATATATATATATATATATATATATTAAGCCATACACTTCTTTATTGTGCAGGGGAGATTATCTTCATTTGTGTTTATTTCTTGTTACTCTGGTTATTACTCAGTGTTGTCGTACAATTCTTCAATATCCAGGAAGAGAACCACAATTTCTTTTTTTAGCCTTCAAAACTTAGCAGAATCTAAGTTCTCAGTATTGGAAAAAAATTCCTATACGTGAATCCGGAATTTGGAGGTTCAAAGATGAGAAATAGCACGACGACCTCTGGACAAGTTAAGCCATCAGAATTAAAGGAAATTGGTTGCTGAAAATAGTCAGACTTAAAAAAAATAAATTGGATACTGAAAATGGTTATTTTTCTAATAAAACTCAATTGGTTGCTGAATATTGGAAGTTTTTTTAAATAAAACCAATTAGGTTTCTAAAAATTGGCAGAATTTTAAAACTAAATTCTTATCTGAAAAGTAAATTGGGTGCTGAAAATTGGCAATTTTGCGTATAGCAAATTAAGTCATGTATGACTGTTTCCATTAGGGTGCAAGGATTTGCTTATTTACATATTAACGATGGCTTGGATGCTGTTCCTGTCTATATATAATGTCTCTAGGGCATTGTTACTGTCCCTTGCCTCTGCCATTCATGAACGACCTTTAAAACCCACATTTTTTGTGGATTTCTTTTCTTTTCTTTTTATTCACTACTTTTTTCATCGAGTTCTTACTTTTAATTTACGTCGTTCAGTTTTCTCCGATGCCGCTGGCGTTTTGGGCTCTGCGAGGCACATATGAAAAAACATTGTTAAAGAGAGAGAGAGATCAAAACAACTGCTGGGTGTAAAGGCTTTTGCCTTCATGCTTCCCTGTCAGAACTCTTGCATCCTAATTTGCTATAAGTGATGCCATGTTTTTGCAAGATCATTTGCAATATATGCTGTTCTTATTCATTCGTATCTTATTCTCAGAACTTTTTTTTTCATTACCTCATAACTGCAATTTGTAATGTGATTAAGATGATAACATTCATTTCTGTTCATGTATATTGTCTATTATAACTTTACATATGAGTTATAGAAATTATCAATTATTATCGTCTAAACTTTAGAATTACTTAGTGATAGACTACTACTACTACTACTACTACTACTACTACTACTACTACTAGGTAAGCTGCAACTCTAGTTGGAGAAGCAGGATGTTATAAGCCCAAGGGCTCCAACAAGAAAAAATATCCCAGTGAAGAACGGAAATAGACAAGAGATATAGGTTACATGAGAAGTAATGAATAAATTATTTGTTAACTTTAAGATCAATCACACTGTTAAAATGTATCTGTCATATATAAAATATGAACAGAGACTTGTGTTTCAATGTTATGATCTCATAATTGGCTGAATTGGTAATCAACATTGAAGGGATGGATCCCTCTAATAGCATTATCCAACTGCACAACGAGGGAATTGGAGGTTTGTGAAACCAGTCAGATTTTTCAACCTGTGACTTGAGTTAGGTGTCGGACAGAAGCTTTCTAATTCACACCACAACCTTTTTAGATGTTAACATTGTCTCCAAGGTAAGGGCCCTAGGAAGGCCCGGGGAGGGGGTTGACGACTGTAGAAGGCTAACTTTTTAGCCTTTACCTCTTTTTCCGTTTTCTTTCATATTGCTTCCCAACCTTTCAAGTTTTAGTTTATAATGCAACTGCGGGATTCTCCCCCTTTTTATAAGTAGGCCGAATGGCCTCCCAATTCCAAGTGATATTCCTCATGGGCAAAATTCTCAATTGCAATAAATCCATTATAATTTAAACCAAGGGATCGGTTGCTTCGATCTTTCTCCTTCAGCTGTTTCTATCTGAACTAGCTTCCTCCATCAAATACTTTTTCTTCCTTTAGCGTGCCGTCTATTTTAAAACCTTGAAGGAATGCAAAGGATGAGAATAATTCATAGAAAATAATTGTAATTTGAGTTATGAGTAATCTCTTACTGATAAAATGAAGTATTGATCCGCTTGAGGTTACACTCTGGCACATTATTATTATTATTATTGAACTAAGGAACCTCCGTAACGAGGCTATAATATTGATAATCAAAAGCCACAGTAATGTTAAAATATATTATTGTAAAATGGTAAAATTATACAAGGAGAGACTTTCGGATACCGCTCCGTATCCCTCTTCAGTCCTACTGACGGTTAAACAATGGAGTGATCGTTACAACAGTGAAAACAAATAATAACAACAACTGGTTCAAGGCGGATGGATCAAGGTGTTGGTCAGGTAATCCCTGTCCGGTTGTTTCTGTTGGCGAGACGGCTGGAACGGCGAAGTGGTCGTTCAGGTGATTCCAGCTGAGCAGATACTCCATCGGTGCCATGACTTGAAGCTGTAGTAACCTCAGTCATCTGGGATAAAAGAGAGGTGGGAGCAACATCAGGGGTCTCACAATGTCTGGTGATTGTGAGACCCCTGATGTTGCTCCCACCTCTCTTTTATCCCAGATGACTGAGGTTACTACAGCTTCAAGTCATGGCACCGATGGAGTATCTGCTCAGCTGGAATCACCTGAACGACCACTTCGCCGTTCCAGCCGTCTCGCCAACAGAAACAACCGGACAGGGATTACCTGACCAACACCTTGATCCATCCGCCTTGAACCAGTTGTTGTTATTATTTGTTTTCACTGTTGTAACGATCACTCCATTGTTTAACCGTCAGTAGGACTGAAGAGGGATACGGAGCGGTATCCGAAAGTCTCTCCTTGTATAATTTTACCATTTTACAATAATATATTTTAACATTACTGTGGCTTTTGATTATCATCATTATTATTATTATTATTATTATTATTATTTGCTAAGCTACAACCCTAGTTGGAAAAGCAGGATACTATAAGCCCCTGGGTTCCAACTGGGAAAATAGCTTAGTGAGGAAAGGAAAAAAAGAAAATAGAATGTTTTAAGAAGAGTAACAATAAAATAAATTTCTCCCATATAAACTATTAAAACTTTAATAAAACAAGAGGAAGAGAAATAAGATAGAATACTGTGCTCGAGTGTACCCTCAAGCAAGAGAACTCTAACCTATTATTTCTTTCCCTACTAGAATATTTTCCCATGTAGGATACTTTGGGCTTGTAGCATTCTGCTTTTCCAACTAGGGGTGTAGTTTAGCTAATAAAAATAATAATAATAATAATAATAATAATAATAGTAGTAGTAGTAGTAGTAGTAGTAGTAGTAGTAGTGATGATGATGATGATGATGATGATTATAATAATAATGAAATTCTCGTACAAACCTGTGATTCTAATAAATTTGTCATTTATATATATTACTCACTATATTCTCCAGCGAAAATTTTTAGAGAATTGTAATAAATCATATGTACTTTGTTTAATCCCCATAATACCTCTGTGCATTGTTATAAGATCGACCCTCCGCCAAACAACGGTTTCAATCTCTCCCCTACGAGCTAACTCTTTCATTATAATAAGTTCCTAAGCAAAAGGATTGATTGGGATAAACATTAACTTTCCATCTGCTTCGCTCGTTCGCATTTTCACTATGTAACATTTTCCACCACTTGTTGATCTTTCCTCTTCAAAGGGTTTCGTGGAGCAACTCTCTCTCTCTCTCTCTCTCTCTCTCTCTCTCTCTCTCTCTCTCTCTCTCGAGTGTTATGTATTTCATTCATAGGTAAAAATTGAAGGGATTGTTTTTTTTTGGGGGGGGAGGAGAGAGAGGTAAAGAGATTTGCTGACTTCAGTTTTTAGCTTTTGCGGGTATTTATATACACAAACAGACAGCAGATAAATTTACTAACGTATCAGTCATTACATAATGTCAATATGATTGTGTATATAATACCCACCTCTATATATATATATATAATGTATATATATATATATATATATATATATATATATATATATATATATAATGTTAAAGGTGTCTGGTTTCAGTTCCAGTTCCATCAGAATAGATGCTCACCAGAACGTCAGCCGGGCAAGCCCAACCCCCCACTGTGGTGCCCAACCACAGCAGTAGCCTCCCCAGTAAACAGCTTAAACTCACGGCCCTGGGCGGGGATCGATCTCTTGCCATGCGAATGCTAGGCAAATGCGTTACCACTGTACTATATATATATATATATATATATATATATATATATATATATATCTGTATATATATACATACACACACACACACACATATATATATATATATATATATATATATATATATATATATATATATATATTTTAAGTGTATGGTTTTGTAAAACTGCGATATATGAATTCTTTTTCCAGGTCTGTTAATCGTATTTTGAATTCTAAAATTCCATTTGCTTTGATTGACTGTCACAGATTCGTCAGTGACCTACTTTTTCGTTATGCTTTAACCATGATTTTATTTTGTATTAATTGTCTTGTTTTATCTTAGATTTAATGGTTAACAAATTCTGTCCGGTAATTCTTAACAGTTATTTTTGGTTCTTGATATTCTGTAGGAAATGGTTTTATTAAAGCTTTAGGTTTTGTAGGTTAATTAGTCTTTGTATTTGTATGAAATACTCTTCGCAATTTATGTATTTGAGAATGAAAATCTCATGAGCGCACAGTGAATGATATTATAATAATGCAGTAGATATATTCCATCTTCGTATTTAGATTAATATCTCATGACTGAAGTCATAATCATATAGCTATGTATTTATTTATGTTTATACAATAATGTATTCCTTCTTATTATTTAAATTGATCACTAAAGTCATGATTATATAGCTGCTTATTTGTTGATATTTAGTAGCTGATGTTAATTATTTAGCGGAAACTCAACTATTTGAACTTTGGAATAAAAAGCTGATAGATCCGGAGATGAATATGTTTATACAGTAATTGTATTCCTCCTTAATATTCAAATTGATCCCTGTCAAGTGAAGTCTTAATTATATAGCCATTTATTTGTTAGTATTTTGTAGCTGGTTCTAGCGTTGAGGATTTAGCCGAAACTCACCTATATTTAAACTTATTATATTGAAAGCTGATAGATCCCGGGATTAATAAATTCAATTTGTAACCCATGCATTATGGTGGTCACCTGGTGATGCAATTAAAACACGTGACGATATAATCCTTTATATCTCGTTAATCCTTAATCCTACTGTTCCATAAATCCCTTGTGTAATCCGAGAATTTTCTCTCTTCAGTAGCGAATGCAATATTATTACTGGTACTTATTCAGGGAACAATTTCCGGATGAAAGAGACTTTTTAGACAATCCTTTTTTTTTTTTTTTTTTTTCACAGATTCTGTTTTAATTGTTCTTTCCCGAACTAATGGTTAGATGTGGCGTATATTATTATTATTATTATTATTATTAGCTAAACTATATCCCAGGTTGGCAATAGTTATTATTATTATTACTACTACTACTACTACTACTACTACTACTACTACTACTACTACTACTACTACTACTACTACTACTACTAGCAAATCTACAGACCAAGATTGAAATGGGGGATACTACAGAATGTTACAGAACTAATAACTGGATCTTCTGACGTGAATACACTATAATTACATAAACATTGTCTGTAATTATATCTTATAACTTTGGAAGATATAGCAGAATATAACCTGTTCGTTTACTTTTCCACGCGAATTTTTTAATAGAATTCAAAGTAAAAGTTTGTTTTCTTTTCAAAAAGGAATTATGTAAGTGTTTATCCATTGATTTCTTTATTTCTTCTTGAGTCGTGTTTTTCTCTTCCAACGACTTCGAAAAATAATTGAACTTTTCTATAATCACTAATAATCTGTTTGCATTCATAAACTAGTGTACGCGACCCGTCAAAAATGACGGCTTAAAATTTAGGAAGCAATGCACGCACGTGCGCTGATTCAATCCTTCCCCCCCCCTCCCTCCTTCCAAACTACAACACCTCTCACCACGGTATGACTACTCTCTCTCTCTCTCTCTCTCTCTCTCTCTCTACCCTTACCCTAGTGACTGGGAGAGACCAGTAGTTATACGTATTGCCGCTCAGTGTGGCCAGAAAGAAATATTTATATATATATATATATATATATATATATATATATATATATATATATATATATGCATATATATATATATATATGCATATATATATGCATATATATATATGCATATATATATATATGCATATATATATATATATATCTATATATATATATATATATGTATATATATATATATATATATATATATATATATATATATATATATATACAGCCAGACACTTGCTCTTTATTATATAAGGGAGATGACCTTTTGCCTGATCCAATACAACACAACATTATCTCCCATCACAGGAGTTCATCTACGATTCCTTGTAATGGCCTTCCCTCGTTTTAAATCACCTTCCATTATGTGTGATGAATATTTCATTTTGTGTCATAGATGAAATAAGTAAGTCTATCTATTGTAGCTTATGGTTTATCATGTAAAATGGACCACCCAAAATAGGTGAACATTTCACGTAATCGTTATGTTTAGATATTCACTTTTCCTTTCATGTTTTTCTACTTATTCATTTATTCATCTGTTCGTCTTCCAACAGGTACGTTGTTGCCGAGCTTGTGACGTCATCTTGGTTGATTAATCCAAAGGTAAATAGCAATGTTTTTGGGACGAATGTTTTGTGAGTCCAATTACGTCCCCGGTACTATTTGTGGTATTGTTTGGGTAATTAGTGATTACAAGATAAAAAAGGTAAATCAAGATTACATAGTTTCTGTGTCTCATTACTTCTGTAAATACACAAACATGCTCACACATATCCACACACACGCACACACAAACACACTCATATATATATATATATATATATATATATATATATATATATATATATATATATATATGTGTGTGTGTATGTGTGTGTACGTGTATATGCATGTATGTATGTATGTATTTATATATATATATACATATTTATATATATATATATATATATATATATATATATGATAAATTTTGCACATTTTTTACGTGTTTTTCATATTCAAATAAGCCATATATATTTTGATATATTAATGTCTGGATTCTCTTAACGACCTCGGGATCAGAGCCCCAGGCGAAATCTCACAAAGACAAGAGCTTGGCTCCGGCCGGGAATCGAACCCTGGTCGGCAAGCTTATATAGACAGTGGTAGTCACTGTCTATATAAGCTCTTGTCTTTGTGAGATTTCGCCTGGGGCTCTGATCCCGAGGTCGTTAAGAGAAACCAGACATTAATATATCAAAATATATATGGCTTATTTGAATATATATATATATATATGTAACTACCGTATTTTTATATATATATATATATATATATATCTAAAATATGTATGTATATATATATATGTATATATATATTTACACACATAATATGATATAAGCCTTGATATTATTAACTTTATTTTTTGTGCTCTTAATATCCTGTCGTAATCCGAATAAAACATAGATAATTATCTTATTCAATATTGGACATAGCTAAGCTCGAATTTAGTGCTGCAGTTTTAAATCTTGCACAAGTGATGATATTTAATACACCTTATTCTTACATAGATATACAACAGATTTGATTAAAACTTTAGCAAGATATCGCAGACTAGTGTAAAGTTGGCTAACTTTCAACATGAAGATGAAATAACATCCAACTGTCGTTTCGAATCTTATGGAAGTCTGGCTGTGAGATGATAGAAGACATTGAATTGCTTTAGAAACTTCTGTCTGGTTCTTTTTAAGCAAAGTTGTGCAGATCTTAACAGCATAATTCGAGTCGTTATTGAAGTATTGATTTTTCAAGCTTGTTCTGCGTAGTTTTCCTTCTTGTGGCATAGAGTTTTCAATTTTTTCGAACTTTATTCCACAAAATCTTTTTCCATATATATCAAACGCAGCACAAAACCTTTTTGGGTATAAGGAATTCAGTTTAAATTACGGCCCACTCTCCCGTCCAAAGTGATGATGGTAAGGAAATACTGGTAATTGTTTGTTGTGTCCTCTAGATCTTTACTGGATCAAATGTGACAAAACGCGTGTAAGTGCATCATCTGGTATTAATGGAAGGGAAATCTTTGAAAATTTTATTAATAACGGGAATATGGTTTGTCAGTTCGTCTTCTTTAAATGTAGAGGAAGGTCACCAACTTATTGTTACATTAAAGGGTCCAACGTTATTAGGAAGAACATACTGGAAAGTTTACATACTAGCAAAGGAAGATTATGGAGTTCAGGTGAGCTGTCTGGCTTAAAGACTTTTAATAGAATATTAACGTTATATAATGATACCCATTTTCAAGAGTTTGACTCTCTCTCTCTCTCTCTCTCTCTCTCTCTCTCTCTCTCTCTCTCTCTCTCTCTCTCTCTCTCTCCGTTACGATCAAAATCACTCAGAAATAAGAATTGTTTTTCGTCTTTTTCACAATAGCTCCACTTTTCATCAAGTATCACGAAATAAAACTAATATTTTCCTTTGTTGAGCTTAATCATCAGAAAATTAGAAGGAAGAGAAACTAATCTCTGTAGAGGTTGATTAGGGATCAAACGTTGATATTTCATTATCCAAAACCAATTGGTTGTTTAGTGGGGTAGTTAATGGGGTGGGTGTGCATCTTTGTTTAATCACATGTCTTTTAAGAGGACATTTAATACAACTTTTTTTTAGGGAGACGTATTTCTTTTCTCCCGTCGGTGCTATTTTTATTACACTGTGCAGTTACTTAAATAAAAGAAATACTATCTAACGTACACATCCACTTATAAGTAGTTTATTCAAGGTAAATTATAATTTGAAATACAAAAAATGTAAAAGTAGAACGAGCTTTTTTCAGGCATACATGGTTTGGATGCCATCTCAGAAATGATGGTTTCTTATCATTATGTCAGAACATCCTCTTGAAATGAAAGTAATCAGAGAAATGGAAGTCACTCGGAAACTCTTGGCTGAGTTTCTTTCTGTCTTTGTCTTCGGCCCTTATTCATTTCTATATGGGGTCGCTGTTTTCTTTCTTCTGAAAAAAAAAGGGATTGCGTTGGAACCCTCCAAGAAATATATACTGTAAATATTCAGTGACTCTTTAGCTCTGGTAAGCAGCTCGGGTAGTGCCATAGTCTCTGTGTCATGGTCTTCCACTTTCTTGGGTTAGAGTTCTCATGCTTGAGAGTACACTCAGGCACACTATTCTATGTTTTCTTTTTTCCTTTCCTCACAGGGTTATCTTCCCAATTGGAACCCTTGGGCTTATAGCATCCTACTTTTTCAACTAGGGTTGTAGCTTAGTTAGTAATAATAACTAAAAACAGTAGGTTTTAAACCTTTCTTGTAAAGGGTAGAGTTGAAAGCAACCCCAGGAAAAGGGTCAAATGGGAGCATTCGCTGGAAATGAGTAGAACTATGAGCTTTCCTCCAAATACTTCAATATATTCCTTGAAAAAGGTGGTGGTTTAAAATCTACCCCGAAAACATGCCTTGATATAATAACAGCGTCATTGCAATACGTTCCTAATCTTACATTTGCTTATACAAATCCAAAAGGGCGAGATTGTATTACGACTTTGAGGCGAATACCTTTGGTTATTTGTATCTTACCGAAAATATTGAGGTTGTAGGGTGTACAGCCAATCATATAAGTTCATGGATGTCTCCGGTCATAAAACTGAATCCCATCCAACCCCTTTCCGGACAACGGGTCTATATAGTGACGTAAGAGAGGCACACACCAAAACCTTCTCATTGGTGTAATTAAGTCGGACAAGACTGTTTGCCAATCAGTTTTTATCATTAGTTATCATGATCAGATTATAAATTAAGTCTGGCCTGATAAGATTAGAAGATATACTTCGATTTCTAATCGAAATCATTAATTAAAGAAAAAGAGAAAAAAAATCAGTGAAACAGTTGTCGCCCGAGTCGTAATGGAACACTTCCGAGTCTTACGACAACAGTGTGATAAAAATAAAATACCAAGAAGATAAGACATTATTCAGGAAAGCATCGTAAGTTTATTGATATATATATATATATATATATATATATATATATATATATATATATGATTAATATATGGATGGATTTTATTTAGCAATGCTGCTTACAGTATGTTTAATAATTTTGACATCAAAAGAAGCCTCTCTCTCTCTCTCTCTCTCTCTCTCTCTCTCTCTCTCTCTCTCTCTCTCTCTCTCTCTCTCTCTCTCATTGCACTTTTGGCTGTGTAATGTAGGCATTATCTAAGGGTCTTTGTAGCTTCCCTTCGTCCCTTATCTGCAAGTATAATGACTTTACTTCTATCCCTCCATTCTTCAACGTTTTTCATTCTTGCTGTTCACTCTCTCTAATTTATTCTTAAAACAGCGCTGAATGGCCTTTGCTGTCTCAGTATTTGGCTTAAAGCCTAAATCCTACAATAAAATTTGATCTAAGCTGCTATCCCTATGTTCGTCTTTTTTTCATTCTTGCTATCCGTTTGCTCAACCTATTTTTAAATTCAAAGCACTGAATGGCCTTTGCTGCCCCAGTGCTTGGCTTAAAGCCTGAATTCTATAATCCAATCCAATCTCTCTCTCTCTCTCTCTCTCTCTCTCTCTCTCTCTCTCTCTCTCTCTCTCTCTCTCTCTCTCTCTCTCTCTATATATATATATATATATATATATACACACACATATATATATATGTATATATGTATATATATATATATATATGTATATATATATATATATATATCACAAGGGATTTTATGATATGGGCTGAACCATCATATTTTTTCAACACATTTTTTTTTTTTAATTTTTCTTCTACAAAATTAAGAATGGACGCGGTTCGTAGACCCCGGAACCAACAGTGTGTGCACAAGGCAGGACCCAGTTTGCTTAGTCAAAATGATCTTTTTCTGATCTACTAAACATATTGCCCCTGAACACTTGCTCGCCATTGTAGAGGGGATCCATGTGTCATTCTGCATTGAAACAAACCAGAGAGCCCTACCATCAAAGACCGACGCCTATTAGTTATATTTGATTAGGGTTTATGGTCTTGAACACCTATGGGATTCTTCACTTAAGGACTCTTCATAATTTCTTTAAATGTGAACATGACCAGAAAAATATAAAGGAAGAAAATTCAAAATTATCTTCTAGAAAAAGAAACTATTACCTTGATCTTCAATCTAGGATCTTAAGAACATACATACTTCTGTAACGACTTATTTCATATTATATACATTTTTCCTCCTTTGATGTGTCTGCAAAATTTAAAAAATGCCAGGACGAGAAGAACAACAACAACTCTGGCGGCTCACACCGGCCCCGGTAGCGCTCAGGCACCGGTAATAGGAGAGCGATATAAAATTAAGGATTGGATTGAATTGAATAATAGAATTTAGGCTTTTAGACAAGTTCTTGGGTAGCAAAGGCCATTGAGCACTTTGAAGGGAAGAATAAGCCAGGCAGAGGGAATGGAATGAGTGAAGATAACATACGAACAGGGTGATCGTAGAGGAACAATAATTAACGTTGCACCTCGGGGCAGAAAGGACGCTGCAAGGACCCTTACATAGTGCCTACGTTGTTGTTATTATTATTGTCATTATTGTTACTTGCTAAGCTACAACCCTAGTTGGAAAAGCAGGATGCTATAAGCCTAAGGGCTCCAACAGGAAAATAGCCCAATGAGGAAAGTAAATATGGAAATAAATTATGGGAGAATTAATGAACAATAAGATGAAATATTTTAAGAACAGTAGCAACATTGAAATGAATCTTTCATATATAAACTTTAAAAACTTAAAAAAAAAGTAAGAGGAAGAGAAATAATAAAGAATAGTGTGCCCGAATGTAACCTGAAGCAAGAGTATATAAAAGATAATACAAATTGTTAGTAGCACTTTTAATCCTAATATATATTAATTCAATACTTTGCATGCAAGTTCCTTTTGTTTGAAATCCTTGTAAGATGTATATTAAAGATTAACATAAATTTGTTAGTAGCACACTTAACTCTAATATTAATTAATCCAGTACTTATTTCTAGGGGTTTTTCGAAAACCTTGTAAGATTTTGGACAGTAAAAGTAGTGCAGAATGACCCTCAAGAATCTTAGCATTTCGCCTAACGGACAAAATCTCATATAGACTACTACTACTACTACTACTACTACTACTACTACTACTACTACTACTACTAACAATGTGAGTCCTTGCAAACTAAATTAGGTTTCCAAGGTAATACTTTAATGAGCAAAACTTTTTCAGAGTCAAGTTTACCACAAAAGACGAACAGTGCCCATCTACTCCAGTTTTGGAAAGGGGAAAATTGTATCACTGCATTCTGTTTTAGACCACATTCACGCAAGGGCTAAATACTGAAAGTATAGATCCTTGAATACTACCGTATGGAGGGCTAGGCATCATAAGACTCGGATTGGTTACAGGATTATATGTTTTCATTTTAGCATTTGGTTATTATTGGCACGTATAAAATGCCGAAGTAGTTACAACGTTATTTTCCGGAGCATGAAAGGTAAGTGCTCCTGTAAGAAAGACGGAATTGTTGATAATTCACATTTGGAGATCTTGAAGTAAGAATATCTGAATCTTATTCCTTTTCATTTTAATTTGGATGTTAGTTTCCTTTGGCTGATCAACCTAAATATGGGTCTCCAAAAATATCCCGTAAATCTATCACAAGATTAAATGGTTGGTATCAGACTAAAGAATCCTTTGAAGAATTTCTGCTTATTCCTCTATGAAGGACTTCAAAGGGAATTTTTTTATACACATTTCTTTCCCCAGGGAGTTTTTTTTTCACACATTTTTATTCGTCCCAGGAAATTCAGGATTTTCTACCGAACCTCTTCAGGATAAAGATATATTGCTCCCTTGTCACGCTTAAAGTACTTTCTGAGTAGAATATTTTTAGAAATCCACATTTTCAATCTTTTTCTAAGATGTAAGTGTTCGATATGGATTTTCGTTTATATTTTTATTCCAAACCGAGATTTTTACATCTTATTATTGGATATGGTGTTGGTTATCCAAGTTTATTACTGCCCTCAAACATACCTGAAATAATACTAGTTCGTTAGTTGAGAATGGATCCTTTTATCACGGCATCTTCGCCGACTCTTCTGGGTGGGATAGAATTATAGACTTCTTATTAAAATAAGTTTAATGCTTAAAGACTTACATCTCTGATGATCTCTAATGGACTTGTGACTCTCGAGTGAGAATATGTAAACAAAACTCGTACACAAACATACAAAAATAACAGAAGAGCATCACTCTTCAAAAGACGGGATCCTACTGCAATACAAAAGTAAGAATCACGTCCTAACTTTGAGATAACTAATAAATGATTAAATCCTTCATAACATACGCTACTACACTTATAAACTATGCTGAAACATATTTTATTAATGCAATACTGTGCAACATTACCCTTGATACCCATAGCGAATATAGTAGTACAGTACAAAATACATAACACTTATGTCTGATAATTTTCTGTTTTATTTTGTAAGGAAACACTAAAATTTTTCAGTACCTAATTTTAACTTTTTTTTTTATTTTTTTTTTTTGTGTATCGGGTGAAATATTCTTAGATATATTTGTTTAAAGGTAAAACGTTATATTGCGTGAAAATAGTTTATCAGAAACGGAATTATCTTCTGTATCTTTGTCATCTTACCAACAACTTAAACATTGAGGAGCATTCTGTGTGTCTATGACATACACTCGCGTAAGGGATATCAATAAATATTATCGATACAAAAGTAGATATTCAACGCTGGCCCCAAAATATAAAAAATATAGAAAAGAAAAGGACATCTTTATTCTCTCTCTCTCTCTCTCTCTCTCTCTCTCTCTCTCTCTCTCTCTCTCTCTCTCTCTCTCTCAAAGCTTTTCTAGTATCGGATGCAGATTTTTAAAAGGTTATGATTGATGTTTGTATTTTTTTTATTTTAGACCTCTCTCTTCTTCTCTCTCTCTCTCTCTCTCTCTCTCTCTCTCTCTCTCTCTCTCTCGACCGTTGTGTAAAATCATAGATTAAGTTAATTAAAATTGATGATATTAATTCGACTCATGAAAGTCACAGAAATTCCTTCTGGATGTCTTTTGGATAATTGAAGATAGAACGTTTTAGAAAACGAACAATTAGATACTTTTGATATGAATGAAAGGTATATTAATACTTATTGTTTAGATATACTTTCTTTTAGTAATGAGTTATAAAATAAGAAAATATTTTCAATTTAGGTATACAGAGAACAATATTTGCTTTTAACTCAATCGCCCTCTCCGCTGTTTTTGTGTTCAGAATATCCGCTTTGGTGTGCATCGTACGATAGATGATACTCATTGTTATTTTATTCTCAAGTTTTCCCGCTATTTATTTTATGATACAGAAATTGACGATGATTCCGTACGTCAAGTTCATTTGTTTAGTTTAGATAAAAATATTAAAGCAAAACTAATTGCGGTTTGTATGGTACGAAAGTTGACCATGATTCC
>NC_090746.1:69825072-69837572 GCF_036898095.1 Palaemon carinicauda | reverse complement strand
ATTTTGGTTTTCTCTATCTGTTATTGTCCCTTGTTAACAGATTTAAAGGTTACTCATGAATGGCTATGATCAACGCCCAAGACAAGGGAGGTCCAGGCAATGGCTGCTGATGACTCAGCAGGTAGACGTATATGCTCTCACCCAAAACCTCATCCTTAGCTCACAAGAAATTATCAAGCTTCGACGCTTCTTGAATCCCTGTCAGGCAGATTGCATGACGGCCTTTTCCATTAGTTTTTTTTTTATAATAAGTGGAAAGTTATATTCGTCTATTAAAAAACATTTGATATACAATGCAATTTGCAGAATATTTATTTAAGAAAAAAATAGATTCGATATGAAATACAGTATTTATCAGAATATACGTTTTATTTTGATTTTTATAAGAGAAATTTATTTGTCAAAAACTACCGACTTACGCACTTTATATGCCAGAGCTGCGTTGATATATCTGCGATCGCTCTGAGTATTTTTTGGTAATGAATCTTTTGCATATCATATGTGATTGATTTCATCACCATTTGCATAATCATTAGCGGTATTATGCGTGGTTTCTATTTCAAATTGTCATTATGTAATCATGGTGACCGAGATAAAAAAAAAAAAAGTAATTTTTATTTGTCAGTATGAGCTATGCATTTTAGATATATATATATATATATATATATATAAATGCCATTGTCAGATCAGACCATAGTTAACATATTATCCTGTTCGGAAAAGGGATAATGTTCGGGGTGTGACTTTGATATTTATCACCTTATTATGCTCTTCATGAGTATTTAATCTCTCTCTCTCTCTCTCTCTCTCTCTCTCTCTCTCTCTCTCTCTCTGAGCTTTTCAGAGAGCGAGGAGCATTCTAACGAAAACTGTATAATTTTTGAATGAAGACAGTGAATGAAATACGACTTGACTTTTCTAGTTGGAAGAAGTTTTCTCAACATCATATTGTCTCCCATCATTTTAAATCCTCTTCGATTCCAGTTCCCATTAAGAAGATGGATGATATTACATGACGTAATAGCCTTACCTTGTTTTAACTTACCTTTCATCATCGGACAATGAAGGATTCATTTCCTTTGATCTCGGCTTTTGTTATAATAAATGGGAGTATTGTTACAAAGGTGGACGCTTCTAACACTAACCATCGTCAGGATTATGATATTTTATGTGTTTTACTTGAATCTTTTGTTTGAGGTTTGGTAAGACAAGAGTTATTGTTTCTTTGAATCATGTGAAGAAGTTACTTCATTTATTTGGTTTGTCCATCAAATAATCCGATTTATTTATGTCATTTTCGTAGAGGAAAATGAAAGATGAATATATTTTTCTAATTTGTTCCGTAATTTTTTTTCATAATCTTTTTTTTCCAATTATTGAATCTTGATTTATTTCTGTTTGTGATGTGGAAGGAAGTAGGTGTTATAGTAAATAATATTTTGTAAAGGTACCATAGTTCTAATAGACTTAATCGCTTTAATATTCACAGTCGTTGTATTCCAGTACATTCTAATCTTATAAATACAGTTTATGCGATCAAGGTTGATTGTTAACTAAAGTTATAACTCAAATACTCTGATGCTCAAAGTTATCTTCATCTTATTAACCTCCAAAGGTTTTAGCGTGTTCTTTTAATTCCTGAAGGTTTCCCCGTTTTCTATTAACTACGAAGGTTTCAGTGTCTTCTATTAACTCCCAAATCAAATTGTGATTGCTACCCTCAGGAGGTGGACAACCACCTGACATGTTGGACATCAATATCGAATACAATTCGTTGTTGATGTTCTTGAATCAAAATTACATTCCGCATTTCTCATTAACCGAGGATGTCTAAAGAAAATTACATTCTGGTCTCAGAATACCGCATTTCATTGGATGATTGGGAGGGGGCAAGTTTTAACATTAGATCATTTGACAACTAAATCCTCCCGCTAAAAAAAGACGAGGCTGTTTGTAGAGCTCAGCCCTCTCAATTTCATTTATCTTAAGGTACGTATCCCCCTCCATTTTATATATATATATATATATATATATATATAAAGAGATTATGAGATTCTTTAGATGATTTGAGTATTCATCTAGGCACATGTTGTTTAGCTCGATAACAGCTGATAAAATTTGATGAAATATTTCCATTTATTTAGCTATATAATTTTTCATCTACCTATCTCTTTATCTAAATCTATCTATCTTTAATTAACCACACAGAGTCTGTATGTGGTACTGAGTCTGCCATAATTCTGCCACATGTATAAAAAAAAATCTCTTTGCAGTGGCATCAAGTTTTATCTGCTCTTTGTGACGGGCGAGAGAAGGTTGTGACTCAAAGACGGGATGAAGCAACTAAGCAAGTTTATTGTAGAACACTCCTTTATATACAAAATCTCAAAGCAACAAGAATTTCATGTTGAAAATTCGACACTATTACAGAGGAGAAAAGCAGACATGATTTTTCAGGTTTCTTTTTAGTGTGAGGGGAGAGCGAAGATACAAGCACAAAATGAACTATGTACGATCGTGTGACACATGGTTGGTACATGGCTCCCCCCTAAAATGACACTGAACATGTTAAATAGGTGCCCTGAATCTGGAGAGGTAGTAGCAAAAACTGCGCCGATTAGCGGCATTGAGTGGCTGTAGAAGTCGTTGGTTGGGGCTGCGAGCGAGTGGTGGATCATGGGTGGCTTTGTTGCTGCTCCGGCTCGTCACGGGGTAGGCGAGTGTGTCTTACGGCATTCATAGGCCTACGGCATTCATAGGCGTGTTTGCCCTACGGCATTCATAGGCCAGTGTGTCCTACGGCATTCATAGGCCTACGGCATTCATAGGCCTACGGCATTCATAGGCGTATATGTCCTACGCCATTCATACGCGTGTGTGTCCTACGGCATTTACGTCAGCTTCGGTTGAAGTTGAATAGGTGTCCTCTTCGTCACGAGTGGAGGCGTTGATGGAGGTTTTGATGGTCATGAAGTGGCTGTCCATAAGGGCGTCGGCTTTGGTCATCAAATCCTTTATGGGTAAACTATCGACATCGGGTATGGCAGCGCGTACAGGTTTGGGGTAAACAGCTTACCCATAGGGCACGAAGTAGGTTCACATCACGAGGAGAGCCGTCCGCGGCAGGTTGCAGGCGAGTAATACTGGTCATTTTCCCGAAGGTGAGCGAAGCCCTTTGGTCCCCTGACGGTTGTTGAGAGAGCTGGAAAAGCTTTGCTATACGGGCGGCTGGCGACGGCGAGTACTGCTGCAGAAGGTATGCGTTGACGGCGTCATAGCAACGGTGAGAGGCTGGGGTAGGGGGTGGAAGGCGGGAGAAGCGAGTCGCTCCGGGGTCACCAATGTGACGGGCCGAGAGAAGGTTGTGACTCAAAGACAGGATGGAAGCAACTGAGCGAGTTATTGTAGAACAGTCTCCTTAATATACAAAATCTCAAAGCAACAAGAATTTTTATGTTGAAAAATCGACACAGTTACAGAGGAAAAAAGGAGACATGATTTTTCAGGTTCTTTTTAGTGCGAGGGGAGAGCGAAGATACAAGCACAAAATGAACTATGTACGATCGTGTGACACACGGTTGGTACATCTTCATATCCCCTTGATAATAAAGAGCAAAAATCTGATTATATATATATATAATATATATATACGCACACACTAAGCGGCATTGCCAGACGTATAACTATTCGGTCATTCCCGTCCCTCCGGCAGGGGGAGACAGTAGTCATACCCAGGTGACAGGGATTACCCCGAGAGGTACACTCGGAAATCAACAACTGACATGTTGTAGTAAGGACAGATGGAGAGGGGGGTGAAGGGTTGAATCTGCTTATGCATATTTAACTAAATATTTAGCCGTCATAATTGACGGGTTGCGTAGGCCTATACTAGTATAAAAATAGAAACAATGCCTCTCCTTCAAGGCGATAGTCGCTCCAGACTCATCCACAGTTAGTGGGTGGAAGCAGGCGAGATGATACAAAATTGATTGCCGGGATGAGAGGAAGCGAACAGCAATAATTGATTGGGAAAGTTGTGAGCGAAAGGAGATTCGCCCGAGACTTTTAGGCGAAGTTGTGCCGACTTTGATGGCCTGATTCGAGTAAGCCTCAGCTGATGGGAGTTGCTGGAATAGCTAGATTTCATTAGACCAGATTATTATAATTATGGTGGATTGAGTTTAAGGGTCCGTGTGTCTGATCGCGAAAGCTTAACTATATTATAAAGAGCAAGCTTCTGGCTACACACACACATACACACACACGCACACACACACACACACATATATATATATATATATATATATCTTCCCGGTAAGCTTAGCTCTTCCCGTCCCTCGGATAGAGGGGAGAAGAGTAATCATACCCTGATGAGAACGGATGGGGTGTGTGTGTGAATATTTAGCCGTCATCTTTAAGCGGGGCGCGTACACTGGTTAATGATTTAGAGGTGCTGAGGCTACACATTTCCTGATAAATAATAAATTTTAGTAACGTGGCTTATGTTGTGGCTCATTTGTTGTTTTTCATTTGCCGTGTATTTCATAATACAACTGCACTTATAGGTCGACGCTGAGTGACCTCTTTGGCATCAGCGTGACAAAGTGACCCAGCTTCGTAAATCCAATACAAGGGATTTCGCCTGGGATGTAATTAAACATCTGATTGGGTTAGAGTAATCCCGACGAACTCCAGACCTCATGAGCGTCATGCCATGACCCAAATAGAAATAGGATTACTGGAATGGTGGATGAGTGAATATGAGGTTGGCAGTCCATTACGTAATGTAAAAGGTTTGATAATTTCGGTGGCAGGATGGTGGTGATTTTTCTTTTCGTTCTGCAAATTATTATGACTAAAGTTTTGTCGTTATTTTCTTTATTTTCTGATTGGATGGATGGAATTCTACCTGGCTTTCAAGTTGAATCGTATCAAATTCTATCTGTTAATTCCTTAAGGTATCTGATTCCAATTCCATTCTCGTCCTCTATGATTTTCCATTTTCTATAGCTGGACCTCAGTCAGTCTTAAAAGCCACTATATTCAGCTTTGGTCTTCGATAGTTACGATTAGATCTTCCGGGATTAGACTCACTGAAGTAAGATTATGCATATAAGATTTGACCTTTGACCTCATAAAGGAGATAATTGCAGTTAACGTGTTTTGTTATTTTGAGGGTTATATTGTGAGATCATGTTGCATATTTGTTTATGTTTAACAGGCTTACATAATTCTTTATTCATAGTTTATGTATAACAGATATATTTTAACGTTGTGACTTGTCGTAGAATGTTTTATATTGATTATTCTATACTTATCATAATTTATTTATTTCCTTATTACCTTTCCTCACTGGGTTATTTTTTCCTGTAAGAGCCTTTTGGGTTTATAGCATCCAGCTTTTCCAACTTAGGTTGTAGCTCAGCTAGTAATATTGATAATGATAAAGATAATAGAAATAATAAAATTCCCCTTAACATTTCTCTTTTTCATAACGGAATCCAAATAATAAAAAAAATCATTCATTTTGTTTGAATTTCTTGATGCAATAAACATCTGATTTCCCGTTGAAGTTTGTTTATGATTTCTTTAGAAGATTAATGCAATGAATATCTACATTATTTTTTGTAAGCCTTGGTGCCAATTACCTGATTAATTATTATACTTTCGATTGAGTCTGTTGATTAGATGACTACATTTGCGCCCCTCTTACCCTGAACATCAAGAAGTTACAAATCGGTCTTTGCATTTTAAAAAGCTCTAGAAAGAGAAAGCGTCTCTCTCTCTCTCTCTCTCATCTCTCTCTCTCTCTCTCTCTGAGGAAGGATATTTGAGAATTCTAAGTCTGTTTAGAGTCATGATGGACAGAGTACGTGTGTTGCAAGTGCAATTACTCATGTTGTGAAGCGAACATTTATTTTTTTACAAGTTATTTCTTAAATTGGATCAGTAAGGGATGCGTGGACAGTAAACTTGATATTCACTTTTTCTTTTTATATACTCTACATTAGACATTTGTTCATATTTTCGTTAATTTACTGGTTTTTAATTGAGAAGCAGAGGCTAACCATATATGCACATGATTAGCGCCTAAGCCCCCTCTCCTCCCAAGATAGGATCAGGGAGGTCCAAGCAATGGCTGCTGCTGATTCACCAGTAGACCTATAGGCTACCCTTAAACCCCCCCCCCCCCATCCTTAGCTGACTAGGATGGTGATTTTGTTACAAGAAAATTATCAGCTGGAGCAGTTCCGAACCCCCGTTTACCAGTTTGCCAGCCAAGGACGTTTCAAGTATGCCACCACAACACTGTTTAGTGACATATAGAACAGAGATGAGAATGTTGGTGTCGAGTATGGGAATATCACTGCTTGAAAGATTGGAAAATGAGGAACTAAGAAGAAGAATGGCAGGCGTAGTAAATATTACAGTGATGATAAGAGTGTAACGACTGAGATGGTGTGGGCACCTGTTGAGGATGGAAGGTTGGGAGGGAGTGAGGAAGACTTGAGAAGAACCTGTTAGGAGGAGATCGAGAGGAAGGCAGATAATAAGGCGAGATAGGGTGAAGCTTCATATGGAGAGAAATTTGGTGGAAGATGATGCCTGTAAAAGAAGGCATTGAAGAGGGCGCATCAGGTAACCAACCCTCTTGATGTAGGGATATCGGTGAAAAGGAAGAGAAAGGGTTAGCTTTCATATACTACTTAATATTTTCTATTTCACTCATTCTATTTCTCACAAGTATGCTGACTATGACCTTGTTGCCCACCTCGTACGTTATTTATTAAAAGGTAGATACTTTGATGACTGTGTTGAAGGATTTTCTTTTTTTTTTCATTCGTATAAGGTTGTAACTGTGCAGGTTGTTAGTACCGAGTTATGAATTTTGTTCTGTTGTCCTATTGTTATTGTACAATGTAATGTGAATCCTACTTTGCTCAACACTTTAGAAAATACAATAATTTCTATCGCCAGTGATTTTCACCTAGCTACGAGTTGAATTAATTAATTGTCGGGGTTAGAGATCTCTTGGATGAGAGTACACTCAGACACGTTATGCTATCTGATTCCTTATTTCCTTTCTTCACTGGGCTGTTTTCCTTGTTAGAGCCATCGGGCTTATAAAATCATGCTTTTCCATCTAAGGTTGTAGCTTAGGTAATAATAATAATAATAATAATAATTGTAATAATAGCAAGATTGGCCTAATCCCAGACATGATCAAGGATATGTCTAAGGCCTTTGTCCTGCAGTGGACTAGAAACGGCTGTATTTAATGTTTTTGTTGTATATGTATGATGTATATGTGTATTTATATATATATATATATATATATGTATATATACACAGTATATACGTATATATATATATATATATATTATGTATATATACACACACACACACACACACACACATATATATATATATATATATATATAAAACAAATATACACAAATGTGTGTGCGTGAGTACTAGGGAGAAAGAGGTCAGTTGCCGACTCTGTAGTAAATGAGATCAGATATGAATTACACAGCGTAATGAGAATGGTAATGACTGAGAAGACCATCTCGCCAAGTTATTACCCCGGATGTAATGAATAAGTCTATTCTATGAATAGTCGTCATACCATCACATGATACTACATTTGCCAGTATTTCTTGATATCAAATTCTCTATTGTGGTCTTCTATTTAATAAATTCTTTTTACTCAACGCTTTCTTACGGGTTTGACGGTAAAAAATAATCCCAAATAATAAACCTGAAAAAAATGAATACTGGAAAATCGTTTGTACCTAAAATTTGAAATAACCCAGAGTTATAAGATTCCAAATTGTGGAAATTTTTCAAACTTTAACCAAAATATTACAGGAAAAGATTTTTAGCAGTGCAAAAAAAAAAAATGAGGAAATATATACAAATTATGCTCTTTATTATCATTTCATATCTGAAAGGTTAATCATCATTTTCTCCAACTCATTTCTTCTAAATTACCACAGAATTTTGTCTTTTTTTGTTCAAGCCTTGTATAATAATTTCATCATCGCATGTCTCTCTCTCTCTCTCTCTCTCTCTCTCTCTCTCTCTCTCTCTCTAAAAAGAAACCCTAATTCCTTGCATGTCAAATAAAGACGAAAGAAAATGATTAAGAGAGGGAAATTGAGTGAGGTTCCACTGCATGCACGAAGGAGTCTCACTTAATGTCGACCAGGGGGACAACTTTTAGAGAGAGAGAGAGAGAGAGAGAGAGAGAGAGAGAGAGAGAGAGAGCAATTACATCATTTTCTCCAGGAGCAGAGAGATAGGCTGCATACATCACTGTCAGACTGTGAAATGATTAGTTTATAATTATTCCAATCAGCAACCTCTGATAATGGGGGGCGGGTGCGTTCAGAATAGCAAGGTGGAGATATGTTATCATTTCCAAGGACAACAAAACCCAACAAAGCACAGGTGTCTTATCTTTTTATCAAGAAATTGTTTTCCTATAAGGATTAGTGCATATATATATATATATATATGTATATATATATAAACAGTATATATTATATATATATACAGTATATATATATATATATATATACATACATATATATACATATATATATACATACATACATATATATATATATATATATATACACACAAGTCTTAAGCATTGCCAATGGATTGGGATTTTAACGTACTGTATTCCAAGAAAGAAGCACATCTACTGAAGGGTTGTGAACCCTTTGAGAGAGGAAACGGCCCATAATAACTATCTTATTGGGGGTTACCTGGTAAACAGGATGACGCTGGACTTATAGCGATGAAATTTGATGTCTTGAATAGTTGAAAACGAAAATACCTTATAGATCAAAACGGAAATACCAAATATTCATAATTAATCGGTCTTAAATCAAAATATGCAACGACAGCAATATACACATCATATTTCTCTTAGGTTTATAGCAAAGTATTTTTCATAATAATAAAACCTACTATTATTATCTCATCTTATCTTAACCTTTAGCCTTACTCTTGTTACCGCTCTCTTTATGTGGGTCATGTTTAACATCCGGTTCTCATCTCGTTAAGGTCTTTGTTAAGGTCACGTTCTAGATGTGTCGACTCAACACCTTTTTCCAATCCACGTAAATGATGAAAGATACTCTCTCTCTCTCTCTCTCTCTCTCCTCTCTCTCTCTCTCTCTCTCTCCTCTTATTAAATCAATCCTCTACAAATAGTGTTTAGCAGTAAAATGTCTTAGCCTTTAACAGTTTGTGCTATTGAATTAACTGTAATAACCTCTTTTTTAATATAAATGAATGAACTACTGAAAGTCAAATAAATTCAATATCAAACACTAGATGTCCCAGTGTTACGGAATGTGTTTTCTACACCAAAAACTGAAATGTTCATTTACAGAGACAAACAATCGTTTACATAACCGAAATGAAAAACAACACAAAATAATATCCTAATTCCAACAAAACTTAACCTTTTAATCATAGGCTCCTGTTAGGAAAGGTTTATAACATTCAGTTCGTGAAATATGTTTTTAAAATACTCTTGAGTTATATTAAATAGGACTTGGATGTTCGCTCAGTTATCCTTCCCTAAAATGTGTCAAAATTTTTCTTGAATAAAAATGTCTCTTCAATTAAACGTTTATATGGACAAGACACTTCTCTCGCTGCTCATAAACCAAAAATAGCAATCTTGCTATTATTACAATTATTATTATTATTATTATTATTACCTAAGCTACAACCTTAGATGGAAAAGCATGATTTTATAAGCCGATGGCTCTAACAAGGAAAACAGCCCAGTGAAGAAAGGAAATAAGGAATCAGATAGCATAACGTGTCTGAGTGTACCTCATCCAAGAGATCTCTAACCCCGACAATTAATTAATTCAACTCGTAGCTAGGTGAAAATCACTGGCGATAGAAATTATTGTATTTTTCTAAAGTGTTGAGCAAAGGTAGGATTCACATTACATTGTACAATAACATAGGACAACAGAACAAAATTCATAACTCGGTACTAACAACCTGCACAGTTACAACCTTATACGAATGAAAAAAAAAGAAAATCCTTCAACACAGTCATCAAAGTATCTACCTTTTAATAAATAACGTACGAGGTGGGCAACAAGGTCATAGTCAGCATACTTGTGAGAAATAGAATGAGTGAAATAGAAAATATTAAGTAGTATATGAAAGCTAACCCTTTCTCTTCCTTTTCACCGATATCCCTACATCAAGAGGGTTGGTTACCTGATGCGCCCTCTTCAATGCCTTCTTTTACAGGCATCATCTTCCACCAAATTTCTCTCCATATGAAGCTTCACCCTATCTCGCCTTATTATCTGCTTCCTCTCGATCTCCTCCTAACAGGTTCTTCTCAAGTCTTCCTCACTCCCTCCCAACCTTCCATCCTCAACAGGTGCCCACACCATCTCAGTCGTTACACTCTTATCATCACTGTAATATTTACTACGCCTGCCATTCTTCTCTTAGTTCCTCATTTTCCAATCTTTCAAGCAGTGATATTCCCATACCTCGACACCAACATTCTCATCTCTGTTCTATATGTCACTAAACAGTGTTGTGGTGGCATACTTGAAACGTCCTTGGCTGGCAAACTGGTAAACGGGGGTTCGGGAACTGCTCCAGCTTGATATTTCTTGTAACAAAATCACCATCCTAGTCAGCTAAGGATGGGGGGGGGGGGGGTTTAAGGGTAGCCTATAGGTCTACCTGGTGAATCAGCAGCAGCCATTGCTTGGACCTCCCTGATCCTATCTTGGGAGGAGAGGGGGCTTAGGCGCTAATCATGTGCATATATGGTTAGCCTCTGCTTCTCAATTAAAAAACCAGTAAATTAACGAAAATATGAACAAATGTCTAATGTAGAGTATATAAAAAGAAAAAGTGAATATCAAGTTTACTGTCCACGCATCCTTACTGATCCAATTTAAGAAATAACTTGTAAAAAAATAAATGTTCGCTTCACAACATGAGTAATTGCACTTGCAACACACGTACTCTGTCCATCATGACTCTAAACAGACTTAGAATTCTCAAATATCCTTCCTCAGAGAGAGAGAGAGAGAGAGAGAGAGAGAGAGAGAGAGAGAGAGAGAGACGCTTTTCTCTTTCTAGAGCTTTTTAAAATGCAAAGACCGATTTGTAACTTCTTGATGTTCAGGGTAAGAGGGGCGCAAATGTAGTCATCTAATCAACAGACTCAATCGAAAGTATAATAATTAATCAGGTAATTGGCACCAAGGCTTACAAAAAATAATGGTAGATATTCATTGCATTAATCTTCTAAAGAAATCATAAACAAACTTCAACGGGAAATCAGATGTTTATTGCATCAAGAAATTCAAACAAATGAATGATTTTTTTTATTATTTGGATTCCGTTATGAAAAAGAGAAATGTTAAGGGGAATTTTATTATTTCTATTATCTTTATCATTATCAATATTACTAGCTGAGCTACAACCTAAGTTGGAAAAGCTGGATGCTATAAACCCAAAAGGCTCTTACAGGAAAAAATAACCCAGTGAGGAAAGGTAATAAGGAAATAAATAAATTATGATAAGTATAGAATAATCAATATAAAACATTCTACGACAAGTCACAACGTTAAAATATATCTGTTATACATAAACTATGAATAAAGAATTATGTAAGCCTGTTAAACATAACAAATATGCAACATGATCTCACAATATAACCCTCAAAATAACAAAACACGTTAACTGCAATTATCTCCTTTATGAGGTCAAAGGTCAATCTTATATGCATAATCTTACTTCAGTGAGTCTAATCCCGGAAGATCTAATCGTAACTATCGAAGACCAAAGCTGAATATAGTGGCTTTTAAGACTGACTGAGGTCCAGCTATAGAAAATGGAAAATCATAGAGGACGAGAATGGAATTGGAATCAGATACCTTAAGGAAATTAACAGATAGAATTTGATACGATTCAACTTGAAAGCCAGGTAGAATTCCATCCATCCAATCAGAAAATAAAGAAAATAACGACAAAACTTTAGTCATAATAATTTGCAGAACGAAAAGAAAAATCACCACCATCCTGCACCGAATTATCAAACCTTTTACATTACGTAATGGACTGCCAACCTCATATTCACTCATCCACCATTCCAGTAATCCTATTTCTATTTGGGTCATGGCATGACGCTCATGAGGTCTGGGAGTTCGTCGGGATTACTCTAACCCAATCAGATGTTTAATTACATCCCAGGGAAATCCCTTGTATTGGATTTACGAAGCTGGGTCACTTTGTCACGCTGATGCCAAAGAGGTCACTCAGCGTCGACCTATAAGTGCAGTTGTATTATGAAATACACGGCAAATGAAAAACAACAAATGAGCCACAACATAAGCCACGTTACTAAAATTTATTATTTATCAGGAAATGTGTAGCCTCAGCACCTCTAAATCATTAACCAGTGTACGCGCCCCGTTAAAGATGAC